>NC_092873.1:513603149-513845649 GCF_028372415.1 Notamacropus eugenii | reverse complement strand
TCTTCTCCTCATTGGCTTTTTGAACCTCTTTTGCCAATTGAGTTAGCCTATTTTTCAAGGTGTTATTTTTTTTCAGCATTTTTTTGGGTCTCCTTTAGCAAGGTGTTGACCTGTTTTTCATGCTTTTCTTGCATCTCTCTCATTTCTCTTCCCAGTTTTTCCTTCACCTCTCTAACTTGATTTTCAAAATCCTTTTTGAGCTCTTCCATGGCCTAAGCCCATTAAATATTTATTTTGGATGTTTGGGATACAGAAGCCTTGACTTCTGTGTCTTTCCCTGATGGTAAGCATTGTTCTTCCTCATCTGAAAGGATGGGAGGAGTTATTTGTTCACCAAGAAAGTAACCTTCTATGGTCTTATTTTTTTTCCCTTTTCTGGGCATTTTCCCAGCCAGTTATTTGACTTCTGAGGTTCCTCTCCACACCTACCTCGCCACCAGCTCCTCCCAGCCAGCGCTTGGGGTCTGAGATTCAAATGCTGCTTCCCAGCCTCAGGGCTTTGGACGGGGGCAGGGCTGCTATTCAGTGTGAGATTAAGTTCAGGTGCTCAGGTGGGGGCAGGGCCACCACTTGAGGCTCAGTTCCCTCAGGGGGTTTATGCGGAGACCTTCAACAATGGATGCGAGCTCCAGCCTGCTTTGGGAGCCCCTGTCTGCTGCTGCCTCTGCTGCTGCCTCCTGAGGGGGCCTGAGTTATGGAGACATCCCACTCCCCTTATGGCTAGCCAAAAAGACCCTCTCACTGACCTTTGGTGCCTGTGGGTGGAGGGACCTGTGCTACTGCTGGAGATTCTGCCCCTGAAGCCTGCTTGGATATGCTCCTCTCGGTACTGCGCTGCCAAGGCAGGGCTGGGCTCTGCTCCGCATCTGGGGCACAATGGACCTTTGGCATTGGTTTTTCAGGTCTCTCTGGAACAGAAATCTCCTCCACTCTGTTGTTCTGTGGCTTCTGCTTCTCCAGAATTTGTTGGGAGTTCTTCTTTACAGGTATTTTATGGGCTGTGGGTTTGGAGCTAGAGTATGTGAATCTTTCTACTCCACCATCTTGGCTCCTCCCCCTCTAATTATAAAGTTCTTAAGGGGTTACACGTATTATCTTCCCATATAGAAAGATAAGTAATCTACTCTTATTGAATCCCTTATGATTTCTCTATAATGTTTTCCTTTTTATTTATCTCTTGAGTTTTATATTTGGAAATCAGATTTTCTATTTAGCTTTTTTTAAAACAAAAATGCTTGAAAGTCAGCTGTTTCATTAATCTGTCTATAGATCAAATATCTATTTTTTCCCTTGAAGGATTATGTCCGGACCTTTTGTGTAGGTTATTCTTGGTTGTGATCTCAATCCTTTTGTCTTCAGAATATTCTATTCCAAGCCCTCAGTTCCTTTAACATGGTAGCTGCTAAATCTTGTGTGATCCTGACTGTGGTTCCACAGTATTTCAGTGTTTTCTTTCTAGCTGCTTGAAATGTTTCCCCTTTGACCTGGGAGCCTTAGAATTTGTCCATGATATTCCTTAGAGCTTTTATTTTGGGTTCTCTTTCAGGAGGTGATTGGTGGCTTCTTTAATTTCTGTTTTACCCCCTGGTTCTAAGGTATCAGGGCAGTTGTCCTTGAGGATTTCTTGAAATAGGCCGTATAGGTTCTTTTTTGATCATGGCTTTCAGGTTATCGAATAATTCTTAAATTACCTCTCTTTCTGATCTATTTTTCAGGTCAGTTGCTTTTTTCCAATGAGATAGTTCACATTTTCTTCCATTTTTTCACTTTTTAAACTTTATTTTGTTGTTTCCTGATGTCTCATGGAGTCATTAGCCTCCACTTGCCCAATTCCAATTTTTCTGGAATTATTTTCGCCAGTGAATTTTCATAGTTCTTTTTCCATTTGGCAAATTCTGGTTTTTTTAAGTATCATTTTCTGAAGTATTTTTTGTGCTTCTTTTACCAGCCTGTTTATTTTCCTCCTTTGATTTAATTTCTTTACCTATTTTTTCCTCTACCACTTTTAATTTTGAAAATAATTTTTTAGCTCTTTCAGGAAGTCTTGTTGGACTTGTGGCCAATTCCCTTTTTTACTTGGAGGCTTTGCTTTAGTTGTTTTGATTTCATTGTCTTTTTCTGAGTTTGTATCTTACCCTTCCGGGTCACCATAATAGCTTTTTTCTGATCAGGTTCTTTTTTCTTGTTGCTGTTTGCTTATTTTTGTCCCCTCTTTTGCGATTTGGAACTTTATGTCGGACCCTGTTACTGGTATGGGGTGGGACTGTCTCAAGCTTCAGGCTTTTCCATACTGCTCCTCAGGACTCTTCCTCCCTTGAGATCAGAAGTGATACTGTCCCTCAGGGTTACTGCTCTTACTAAAAGTGCTCCTATCTTCCCTTGAACTAGGATGCAGAAGTGGGCGCAGGCAGTAGAGTTGCCAGCCAGCATCTGGTTCCTTGTGCCATGCTAGCACAGGGTCCCCTGAAGTCTCTTTCTGATCAGTTGCCAGGTCCTCCTCCCTTCTGTGCCTTGAGAGCTCCTGAAGCTGCTGCTGCTTCTGTTTCTACCACCTGGTCCCACCACTGGTGTCTCATGCACATGGGCTCCAGGCAAGCCTCCTCCCCTGTGTCACTGATTTCTCTTTCCGGCCTCCTACATTGTCTTGGGCTGGGAGGGTGTCTCAATCTGACCTTTTGTTGGCTCTGCCACTCCAGAATTTGATTGGAGGCATTATTCTAAAGTTGTTGGGTGAGTTCAGCTGAGTGCTTTCTCTACTCTGCCACCTTGGCTTGGCCTTCCCCTGATGCTTCATTGTTGTGTAATCTCTGACAGATTGTTGTGCCTCTCCATGCCTCAGTTTCATCACCTGTAAAATGGGGATCATCATCCCCTTACTACCTCCCTTTAAGGTTCTGGTTAAGGTAAATGAAGTGAGATCTGTAAGACACCATGGAAAGTGATTATTTTGGTTGTCTGGAGACTCAGACCTGTGTATGCCTACTCTTATCGATCAAGGAGGAATTTATTAAGGAGCATTAGTTAGGTGTCTGCTATGTGTCAGGCACAGGAGATAGAGGCCAAAGTGAAACAACCTTGGCCCTCAATGGGGCTTACATTCTATTGGAGAATATGTGTGCATATGTAAGTATCCATAAACTGTATACAGATAGATAAAGGATAGTTTGAGGGGGACCCTGGGGGAATCAGGAAAGGCTTCCAATACAAGGGGGACCTTGAGCTGAGTTGTAAAAGAAATAAGGCATCTAAGAGTGGAGGGTGAGAGGGGCATGCTCTCCAGAAAAAGAGATAGACTTCTGGCTGTGAGGAAGAGGGCGACGACCAGTATGGCCAGACCTTAGAATGCCTGATGAGAAGGAATGTGTAATGAGGTTAGAAATAGAAATTGGAGTCAGATTGTAAAAGAAGTCGGGCATTCAATGCTAAAGAGAAGAGTTGATCTTTTATTCTGTGTTCCTTATGGGATGGCTCTGTGTTTATTAAACCTTCCCTTTAGGAATTTCACCTTGGCAGCTGCATGGAGGCTAGATTAGAGTGAGGAGACACTTAAGGTCAATTAGAAGGCTGTCACACTAGGGTAGTTGAGAGGGGATGGAAACTTGAACCAGCATGGTGTCTCCTTGAGTGGAGAGAAAGGAAAGGATGCAGGAAATTTCCTGGAGATAGAATTGAGAAGACTTGGCAGCTGATTGGATGTGGGAATTAAGGATGGCATCGGTATTGCAGATCTGAGTGAAAGAATTTATATTATGGGCTACCTCAACAGAAAACGGGGAGTTGGAAAGAGGAGAGGGTCTTGGGGAGAGATGAGTTTTTGGACACACCCAGTCTGAGATGTTTCTGTGATGCCTGATTTGAAATGCCCCATAGGCAGTTGGTGATATGGAACAGATTGAGGCTGCAAATAGAAATCATATGCAGAGAGGTTATCTTCAGACCCCTGGGAACTGATGAAATCTCCAAGGGAAGTGTGATTGAGAAGAAGTCTCATGCTGAGCCTTGGAGACACCTCTAAGGTGGATGAGATGGAGGACGGCTTAGCCAAGGAGCAGTCAGGTCAGCAGGAGGGGGAGCCCTAGGAAGGTCATGAAGGATGAAGATGCAGAGCAGACAGTGGAGAGATCTTGGGTAACTTGGAGGAACACAGATGATTGGGGACTGAGGGAGGTGGACAAGCAGATAGGATGTGCTGAGCCCCAGGATGGAAGAGGGTGCACGACACAGGGAGCTGTCCCTGGACCACAGGGAATGGTGGACAAAGGTTGGGACCTCTGAACAGCAGATGATGATGCAGAGTCTGAGGGGTGTTTGGCCGAAAAGGAGCCATAGAGCAACAGCTTGAGGAAATGGTGGGGTCTGTTGACTCACATTTCGGTTACCTTCCCCTGAGGTTCAAGGTTTAATTGTGTGTCATCCACTGTCTGCTGCCCCTGACTTATATTGGTGTCGTCGGCCCCCTGACCCCCAGGAACTCAGATCTGCCATTGTTCTCGACTGGTCAGAGACACAGACTTTGGCTGCCCTCCCCAGGGGTCCAGGGGCAGCTCAGAGCTGTATCATCTCTGATGTCTCTCAGATCTGTGGTCTCAGTCATTAGTTGTTCAGGGACACGGATCTCAGCTTCTGATGGGAACTCCAGCCATGGTCCTGGATCTTTCTCCTACCCAGGGCAAGCCTTCAGACATCCATACTGTTGCTCCTGTGGCTTTACTCATCTCGCAGAGCCTGAGCAAAGCCACATAGGTAAGGTGACTTGAATCCTTGGGGTGGAAAGTCAGTCAGTTAGTAATCAGTCAATATTTACTACAGCCCTACTGTATGCCAGGCACTGTGCTAAGGACTGGACAATCCCTACCCTCAAGAAGCTTATAATCCAATGAAAAGTACAATTGAGAAAAGCTAATTATTGAATAATCCCCTTGTTCCTGAATCCTGGGACCTGGAGTTTGCTCTGTGAAGCTGAGTTTTTAAAATCTACTTAGAAAAAGTGGGTGGAGGCATCTTTGATCCTGGAATGTTTGTCTGAAGCTATGTCCAGCCCCAAGACTTGCTGAATGTTGCCTGTTGTGTTAGAGAAGGCCATCAGGGAGACCAGTGAGGGGGGGAAACATCAGAACTGGAAGGGGCCTGAGAACAGGGGATGTCAGCACTGGGAGGGACCTGAGAACAGAGAAATTAGGCCTGGTTGGGGCCTTAGGAGAAAGAATGTCAGAGCTAAAAAGACTTTAAAACATAGAAGGTCAGAGCCAACAGATCTTGAGGACAAATAAAACAGAATTTCATAATTGGGAGGGACCTGGGAAAATACAGTGTTAGAACCTAGAAATGCTGTAACCAGCAGAGCTGGAAAATACCTTGGACCAAAAACTGTTCAGATGTAGAGCCCTAGAATGGGGTCAAGGAGACGGGGACATATCAACATTGTCCACTGAAGGCGTAGGCTACTACTTCTTTCTAGAGGATTTGACATTTTTTGAGTCATTTTCCCACATTCTCATTTCTCCTCCTAATGTCTGGAGACTGCTACCATGAAGGGCCGTGGTTCTAGGTAGACAGTCCTTCAGAGTTTCCTCCGTGGGCCCTGTCTTGTTCCTAAGGGCCCCCTGTGACCACTCAAACATTTCCCCTTTCTCTGTTTCTGCTAGTCAATGGTGGCTATGGTCACTGTCACCTGACCCCGGAGAAGAAGAGCCTGCTGGGCATAGAGATGACAGACAGCCCAGTGCCCGTCTGCCGGCAGAGCCTGTTCATCCATACTGCCAACCCTGGGCCCCGGGACCACCCAATGCCCTCTGACCGACGCGTCCACATCGGGCAGGCCAACATGACTCACCCCGACAACAGGTACTGACCGTCCCTCCTTGGGAACGGCTTGTGAGGAGCAGCAGGTGCCCTGACTGGGGCCCTTTGGCTTCCTCTGTCCGTGTGATTGTCTCCCAAGGGAGCTCGGAAGGTGGGGAGAGGGTGTGGGGAAGATGGAACGAGACTCATGTTCAGATCTCAAAGTGCTCGCTGTTATTGATGCATAAAATAAAATGTGTCATAACCAATTAAACATGCAGCTATCAAAATGCTAACATAACAAGTTCACGGTCCCTGAATTTTAAGAATCCCTCATTATGTCCCCTTTGCCCCTTCTTTGCTGCACCCCTGATTAAGCCTCCCTCACTACCTTCTACCCTGGGTTTGAGTGCCAGGATAGTGTAGACAGAACCCTGGTCAGAGAGTCAGATTGACTGAGGGAATCCTAGCTACCTAACGCTTGAAGGGGATGTCTCAAGGGAGTAGTGAGCTCCCCATCATTGAAAGTCTTCAAATAGAGGCTAAAAGAATTTTTATTTGGGATGTTGTAGAAGCAATTCAGGTCCTAGCTGGTGGTTGGACAGGATATCTTCCAGCTCAAGAAGTCTGAGATGCTATGACTAGTGCCTGGAGTGTTGTGACAGTCTGCCTTATCTGACCCTAATCTCTCTGCTGACTTCCGGTCTCCCATCTCCACCTGGACTCATTGTCTTTCCCCTGAGCCTTCCCTGTTCCAGTTCCCCTTTCCAAACTTCCCCGTTTCTGCAGAGGGCATCACCACCCTGCCAGGTCCTTGGGCTTCAAAGCTACGAGTCCTCCTGGATCGTTCTGTCTCTCTTATCCCCGTGACCACGCTGTTGCCAAGGCCTGTCCATTTCACCTTTTCAGCATCTCTCCTCAGACACTGCTCCCATCCTTATGTAGAACCTCATCATCTCACACCCGGACTACAGTGTAGCTGCTGGTGGGTCCACCTGCCTCAGTCTCTCCCCACTCCAATCCATCCTCCACTCAGCTGCCAAAGGGATTTTCCAAACATCCAGGTCTGACCATGTCACCTAAACCCATCACCTGCCTGCAGGGTCAAATACAAATTCCTCACTTTGGTTTTTAAAACCCTTCATCCTCCACCCCTGACCTATACCCTCTTCTCCCTCCAAATCTTTTCAGTCTTACAAAGTCTTCTTTGGCCATACCCCTGCCGTGGATTCTGGGGGCTCATGACCCTGGCCTCCTGACTGCTTCTCACAGGAGACTGTTCATCTCTCAGTTCTGGGGATTTTCCCAGGCTCTCCCCCATGCCAGGAATGTCCTCCCTCCTCATCTCCACCTCCTGGCTTCCTTCTGGTCCTGGGTACAATGCCACCTTTCCTGCTTCCCCCTTGCTGGCAGTGCCTTCCCTCTGCTGATCGTTTCCAGTTTGTCCTATATAGAGCCTGTGTTATTTGCTGTCTCCCCCCCTTAGACTGGCAGCAGCTTGAGAGCAGGGGCCGTCTTTTGCCTTGCTTTGTATCCCCAGTGCTTAGCACATAGTAGGAGCTTAATAAATGTTTATTACCAGTCTAGAGAAAGGGAGGATTGTATGTATGTGTGTGTGGGGGGGGAGGTGAGGAGTGGAAAGGTGAGGAAGATAATGAATTCTGTTTGGGGCATTTTGAGTTTGAGGTGCCAGGGAGACCTCTGGTTCAAGATCAGTTGGAGTTGTAGGGATGTGGTTCAGGACAGAAGTTAGGGCTGGATGGAAGGACTGGAGAACCTTCGGGTAGAGCTAATAACGGAGCCCCTGGAAACTGATGATGCCACTTTTTAACAAATGAGGTAATATAAAGAGAAAGGCCCAGGACAGAGCCCTAAGGGACAGCCAGATGAAGAACTGTGATTTGGATAAAGATGTAGCCAAGGAGACTGGGAAGGATGGGCCAGCCCAGAAGGAGAATGAAAAAGGAGGGGTTTGACAGAATCTAAGAGAGAAGAGAGTGACCATGAGAGGAGGGCAATTAACAATGTCAGAGGGCCTGGAGAGGTCAAGAAGGATGAGGATACTTACTAGCTGTGTGACCCTGGGCAAGTCACTTAACTCCTATTGCCTTCCCCTCCCCCCCAAAAAAAGAAAGAGAAGGGTTGGGAAAAGGCAGTTGGTTTTGGTGACTAAGATCATTGGCAACTTTGGGTGGAGAATTTTTCTGGAGGGTTTTGGGTTACAAGAGAGTGGGAGGAGAGAAGGTAGAAAGTGAGTGATGGATGGCTTTCTGGAGGACTTTAGTTGAGAAGGGCAGATCTCCGATGCCAGGTAGCAGGGATGCCAGGACCTGGTGAGGATACTAGGTTTGTAGGCAGTAGAGAAATAGCGACAAGGCAGGGAAAGACAGAAGGTCACTGAGAGGGCAGTTGGCCAGAGGAGATGGGATGGAGTGGTATCAGGGTGTGAGAAAGGCTTCCTTCTCTTCAGCAGACACAGGAGGGAAGGAGGGGAATGTCCAAGTGATGTGAGCAGAGGAGGGGGAGAAGAGGGAGCTCTCAGCAAAAGACTTAAGTCCTCTCAGTGTGTTAGTTATGAGGTGAGGCCCTCAGCTCACTGTGAGAGTGAACAGCTGGAGGAGGGTCACTGCAGTGAGTCAGGTAGTGGACTCGATCATCCTTTGTTCTCAGAGGACCGATAACATCATGAGAGTGATGTCTTAACTTGCACTTGAATTGGATTTAAGTGACTCCCAAATGGGGTCGTGAAGAGTCAGACACAACTGAGAACAACCAAAGTGAATCAGTTAGGGAGAAGGAGAACGATGACCTTGTAGCATTGAGATTTACCATATACATCTGTAGCGGACCCCAAGTCAACATAGCTTTGGAATTTCCTCCAGTTCCATCCATGTATGTAGGAAGGAAGGAGGTGGAGGGTGGGGTTTAGCCAGGTTTGGATGGTCAGCGACAGGACAAAGCAGCGAGGCATTCAGGAGTCTAGGACAGTGTAGATTAGCCTAGGGGTTGAGATGGGGAAGGGGAGGGAAAGGGCTCCAGTCGATGACCTTTGATAGTACGGAAGGATGGAAGGAGCAGAGATCACAGTGGTGATGAAGACAAGTTTTTGTAGTAAAGGATGTGGAGGGATGGATGATTAGGTAAAGGAATTTCGGAGCTGTGAGCTCCCCATCCCTGAACGTGTTCAGGCCAAGGCTGAATAGTCACTTACTGATTAAGGGTGTTTTGGGGGCTTCACGCTGGGTTAGCTGAGATGCCCTCAAGGCCACTTTTGGCTCAGGGACTCCTGATTCTGTGATTCCTGACACAGCTGTATTTTGTTCCATATGTCCAGGGTTAAAGGGTGTGTCATTTACCCCAAAAGTTCATGCGTTTTGGACCCACTTCTCCTCAGTCATTTCCTTCCAGACCCTGAATCACTTGTTGGTCGGAACATTTTACATAGCTCAGGAGAATATTGATTAGAAGTCCGAGGAGCTCCTCCCAAGAGCCGGAAACCAGTCTAGCTGGTTGGGTGGAGGGAAGGCAGGAGAGGCAAATGCTCCCCTTGTGCCTGAGGGCCTTGGACAGACAGCAGGGCTGTTCCTCTCCCCTCCCCAAGAGCCTGCTCCTCACTAAGTATTGGAACCTGAGCCCCCTCACTTGCAGGGAGAAGGGGATGGCCAGGATGGGCTTCAAAACAGAGGAGTTTATATTTGATCTTCGGGCTCGAGGAAGTCATTAAATAAAGGTGTGTCATAGTCAGATATACTCCTTGGGAAAAAAAAAACAAGAGACCTTTGGGATTACCTCTTTATCCAGTAGACAAGACAGACCAGTGAGGGGATCGAAGGTACCCCAGCCAGGGCAGGGGGAAACTTTGGCATTCTCTCCCAGGGCTCCCCAACCTCTGTCAACAAGAGTCCTCCCACCTTTGATACAGGCAGAGCTTACAGTGTGCTGATACTAATTTTGTGGTAGAATCATCACCACCTCAGTGGCCACAGGCAGCTCACAGGTCAGCCCAACACACAAGGCCACTGTAGGAACTCAAGCGTGCACCCATAGGTATCCAGATATTGGTAACACCTGCCCAGAGAGCCTGGATTCCCTTGGTCTTATCGACTGTCTGCAGGCTGCCTCAGAATTTAGAGGGCACTTTGTGGAGCTGTCTGAAGCTTTCTTGTCCCCATGGATGAACTGTCCTGCCTCCTGACTGAAAAAAGACCCTGGAGAAGGAAAGCTCAAAATCTCTGATCATTCTACCTTCTTTCTTTTTATCTCTTCTTACCCAGCACCTGCTGGCTCTGAGATGCTGGGAGGGATGAGTCTTTGAAGAAATGGATTCTCTTGAGAGACCTCTCTTTGGAAGGAATTTAATCTCATCTTTTTGGTCCAGATCTTTGATTTCATTCAAGTGGGAGCTCCCAGGGACAAAATTTGGTTTCCAGTAGATTTCAGGAGTTAATGGGGCAATGTGACTGGCCCCAAAATAATTAACGTCTTAGTCAGTGACTTGGATAAGTTCGTAGCTAGCATGATCATTGAATTTTCAGGTGGCCCATAGCTAGGAGAAACAGCAGACATGCTGGCTAACATAGGAATTAAAACAGATCTCAGCAGAGGCTAAAGTGAATAACGTGAAATTGAACAGAGATTAATTCACAGTCTTACACTTGAGATTAAAAAAATCAACTTTGCACGTCCAAGATAAAGGAGCAGTAGTGAAACCTTTTCCTCATGGATTGAAGATCCCGGCCTTTGACTGCAGAGCTTGGTGGAAATGAACTATCTGTGATGTGGCCAGTGTGATCCAGGGTGACATTGGGAGGGGTCTGTTGTCCAGAGTGAGGAGGCTGATCATCTGTTCTCTCTTCGCCTTGGTCAGACCACATCTGGGTGTGAATTTCAAGTTGGGGCACCACCACGTTAGCAGGGATCTTGGTAAGCTGGTAGGAATCCGGATGAGGGCCACCAAGATGGTGAGGATGGTGCCAGCAAAGATCAGTAGAAGGAACCAGGCAAATTAAATGAGGAGCAGAAAAGGCTCAGGGGAAAGGATATTTATCTCCTTAGTTGTTGGGGGGAGCATGAGCCAGAGTCACACATCATAGGAGGATGTGGAAGGGTTGTGATCTTCATCTGAGGAGAGAATGCCCACATTCATGAGACCATGGAACTTTGGGAGCATTTGAGTCCAGTCTAGGAGTCAGTCAATAGATAGTTATTAATCATCTTGTGGGCACTGTGCCAGGTATAGAGACAGAAAGGAAAGCTCTTACCTTCAAGGAGCTTGTACCCATTAAAGATGGATACGAAGAAAACCTTAAGGCAATCTGAGGAGGAAAGGCAATGCCAGCTGAGGGGTCAGGGAAGGCCAAGGATAGTCATGAGAATAAGGTCTTGACTGGCACTTGAATTGGATTTCAGTGACTTCTCAGTTGGTTGGAGTGGCATATGCACTGTTACACATCCATATTCCCCCACCTCTGCAGAGATGGGAGGGAGGGCATTTTCTCATGTCTTCATCATCCAAGATTGGTCATTATAATTTTGTGTATCTTTTGAGTCCTATAAAGTTATAAACTTTATCTCAGACTTTTTAAATATTCTGAGCTCTCCTCTGGGAGTACTCACTCCCAAATTTCCAGAGCCCCTGTGAAGAGGGGAAAACATAATCCTTGGGAGCTCATCATGGAAACAGGGCTGGTTCTGATTTCACGAGGAGCTGTAGCCTTAGTGTTCGTCATGGGGGAGCTGAGCTTCAATGGGGAAGGTTATCAGACAGCATTGCCCAACGGCCAGCAGAGCAGGAGCTTGAGGAAATTTGGCTGCTGGGCCAGGGCTGTCTTGGGATAGCCAGCCAAGGAAGGCATTAGCGTTCACAGTCATGGTGAATGTCACAGTCACTCCCACCATGACTCCTTTGTCATGAGGAGGAGAACAGAGCCCTGGCTGGTGGAGTCATAAGACCTGCATTTTAATGCTGCCCTTTCGCCAGCCCCCACCTCTGGGGCAAAGGCAAGTCATTGCCCTCCTCCCAGCCCTGACATTCCCTGTTCTAAGGCCCCTTCCAGCTCTTGATATCCCTTGTTCTAAGCTCCCTCCCAGCCCTGACATCTCATGTTCTAAGCTCCCTCCTAGTTCTGACATTCTGTGTTCTCAGGCCTCTCCCAGCTCTGACATCCCCTGTTCTAAGTTCTCTCCAAGCTCTGACATCCCCTGTTCTAAGCTCTCCCAGCTCTGACATCCCCTGTTCTCAGGCCCCTCCCAGCTCTGACATCCCCTGTTCTAAGCTCTCTCCCAGCTCTGACATCCCCTGTTCTAAGCTCTCTCCCAGCTCTGACATCCCCTGTTCTAAGCTCTCCCAGCTCTGACATCCCCTGTTCTAAGCTCTCCCAGCTCTGACATCCCCTGTTCTAAGTCCCTTCCATTGTCAGGCATTCACCATATTTGAATCCTTCCCCTCAGCAGATTGCTTTCTTAATACTCTTTCTTCTTCAAATCTTGACCAGTTGGTCTTTTCCTTAGCTCCTCCAAACATGCCCATCTTCCTCTCTCCGCCACCTCAAAGTCTCTTCCTCCATCCTTTCCTCGAACTCAGAACTTGACTCTGTAGCCTGGTTTCCAGCCTCCACCATTTTAACTCAAACTGCTCTCTCCAAGGTTCCCGGCGGCCTTTTCTCAGTCCTCATCCTTCTTGGCCTTTCTAAGACACCGCTGACCACACTCTCCTCTCTTGGAGTTCCTGACCCTGCCGTCTCCTGGTTTGCCATCAGCTTGTCTGACCAGACCAGACCCCTCCTTTGGCGTCTTTGCTGGGGGGTTCCCCACTATTCTCTCCTGGGCTGTCTTCTTCATCTTGCTGAGCTCATTGGCGCCCATTGGTTCAATGATCATTTCTGTGCAGAGTCCCCTCAGATCTTTCTCCAGCCCCATCTCTCTGGAGCTTTAGTCCCATTTTTCCAATTGCCGGTTGGATATTTCAAACTGGATTCTTTGGAGACGTCCCCAAATTGAACTCATTCTCGTAGCCACTGATTCCTTCTCTCCTTTTTAGACTATGCTGTATCTTTCTGATGTACCGTTGTTCTAGTGTCCAATGGGGGTGAGTTTGACATGGCCTTACTCCTCACTCTCCCTTACCCCATGTACCAATGAGGTGCCAAACCCTGACCTTTCTGCCTCTGTAGCTTTATACTTTCAGACTCTTCTCTCCACTCATACAGTGGAAAGCTGCCTCATCACTCTTCACCTGGATTATTGCAGCAGCCTCCTAAGGGTCTCCCTCCCTATTCCAGCCCAGGCTTTACTTGCTGCCAGAAAGATTGATTCACTCACTCAGTAGTCTCCTAGGGCTCCCTACTGCCTCTAGGATTAAATGTAAGTTTAGTTTTAAAGCTGGGCTCCAGTCTGGCCTCGTGAGACATTACTTTCCCTCCTACGCTCTGCAGCGTAGCCTAATCTCACGTCTTCATTTTTGTGAGAGGCTAGCGTGGCTTTATTCTCTTTATCCAGTGGACTAGAGCACCGAGTACTTTTGTTTTTGATTTTTTGTTCTGGGGATGCGTGTTGGAGGGGGTGGGCTAGCAGGGAGGAGCCAGCAGGACGAGGCAAAATCTCCACCCAGGGAAGTCTTGAGGCAAAAATAGAATCATTGGATGTGAAAGCCAGAAAGGACAGCTGCTTACAGACTGTTCGAATGTAAAATGTGAGGGCCGGAAGGGCACTTAGAAATTATCTAGTGGGTTCCCCTTCTTTTTACAGGAGAGGAAACTGAGGCCCAGAAAGGGAAGAGACTTGCCTAAGGTCTCACAGTTTGGTGAGTGACTCAAGTGGGATCCAGTCAGTCTTTGACCTAGGTGTTCTGATCCTAGCCCCAGGGCTCTCCCTTCCCCGCATTATCCATTAGTGTTTCTGATGCTTTCATTTCGGCCCAAGATAGTCTAGTCACTGCCACTGGTACAGGGAAGCAGAGAACGTTGGAGCTGGAAGGGACTTGAAAGGTCATTTTGTCCGACTCCCTCATTTGACAGAGAAGGAAATGTAGAACCAAGGTCCTTGGACTTTCATAATCAAGCCCCCGAAGAGTGTGTGTGGTGAGCTTGAGTGTTTTTTCAGTTCACTTCTGTTCACCTACTATGTGCCTCCGAGAGATGCAGTAGTGATGAGAAAGAAGGAGAAAGAGTGTGCTCACAGGAAGGCAGTTGGTACATTCCCTTGATCAGTACCTTGTTATCATCCACCTTCAGAAGTTTTGGGCAGAAGAGGGGCAGGTTGCTTGGGGTGACAGCTTACATAATTAACAGCTCTTTAATTAAAAACTTTTTGAAGAAGATGGCAGTTTTAAAAATGCCTGAGTCAGGGAAAAGTCGAAGAAGAATTTAAAATTAGAAGCAGATTCTACGTACCCAAGGCGTCTCCTAAAGTTGTCAGTGGCCTTCAGAGCCCTGGGAACTTGATTCCCCCAGGGCCCTCTGGGTCAGGGGAGAGCCGGAGCCAAGGATACAGAGAGAGCCCTGGGTGAGGAGAGATGCCAATTAAAAAAACCCGATCCGCTTTCTGGGCCTGTAATCCAAAGCCGGGCAGGGGCTTTGTGCTTTACAAAAGAAGAGCGCGCTGGGGTCGGGTTCAGTCTTCTCTGCCCGCCTTCTCCTCCCTCCTTGGGGCAGCACACTCACGCTCCTGCCCCCTTTCTCTTCTCTCCCTGTGCTGCTCTCCCTCCAGCTCCTCAGCATTCTTCTTCTCTCTGAGCCTTCCCCCACTCCCCTATTCTCCAGCTGCCCTCTCCACCTCGTCCCCATCTCTTCACATTCTTTCTTTCAATCCCCCCTCAATCTGACCTTAAGTTCTTTGTGACACTCTTTCCTCAAAAGCCCCCCACAAAAGTGGTCATCCTTCTTGGATCTTGGCTACGGATCTAGAAGGTCCTCAGGGTCAATTAGTTCCAACTCCCTCATTTTACAAAGAAGAAAACTGAGACTGACTTCCCCAAAGGGAGTAAGAGTCAGAGCTGGGATTTGAACCCAGTACCTCTGACTCCAAATATGAGACTCTTTCCACTGTAGTTCTCTGCTTCCCATTCCCCAGTCTTTTGTCTTTGTCTTGTGCCTCAGTAGTCTAGCACTACTAGTCCCTTCCTGTGGAGATCCTGTATGTGCCCATCTGAATGTGAGCTCAGTGGGGGCAGCAGGCAGCCCACAAGCATTTATTCAGCACAGACACAGTGCCAGGCTGGTGCTGGTGCTCTCGCTCTCTCTCTCCCTCCCTCCCTCTCTCCCTCCCTCCCTCTCTCCCTCTCCCTCTCCCTCTCTCTCTCTCTGTCTCTCTCTCCCTCCCTCTGTCTCTCTCTCCCTCCCTCTGTCTCTCTCTCCCTCCCTCTCTCTCTCTCCCTCTCCCTCTCTCTCTCTCTGTCCCTCTCCCTCCCCCCCCTTCCTCTTCCTTTCTCTATGTTTCTCCTCTCTCTCTTCTGCTTCCTCTTCTTTCTGTCTGTCTCTCCTCTTCTCTCTTCTCCCCCCCCATCCTTCTCTCTGTCCCCCCCCATCCCTCCCTCTTTCCTTCCTTCCTTTAAGGTACCTGTTACATAAAGCAGCTCAGCTCCTGGGCTAGCGCCTAGGAGCCTGATCTGGCATCCCTCTAAGTGACCCTTCTTGACCTTCTCTGTTCCAGGTGTCCCCGGTTCCAGGACCCTTCGTGCATGAATGGAGGAAGCCACCCTCCTCAACAAATCAAGCAGGAGTGTGTGAGCGACTACAAGGCCGGGTCGGACTTCTCTGCTGCCCGGAGGTTTGCTGAGGCCTGCCCTCCAGGGCTACACTCTGACCTTGACCTCATGAGCAGCAGCCCCTTTACAAATCCCTCCCCGTCCTACCTGCTGAGCAGCGAGCATCCTGCTCTGGGCTCAGCCTCCTTGGGAAGTGGTGGGCCGCCACTGCCACCCCCTGTGCCAGTCCACTTCCCAGCAGGCACCATGAAGAGGTGCTGTTTCTCCATCCTGCAGCCACCTTCCTCCTCATCCTCCTCTGCTTCCCCCTTATCCATGGAGGGCCTTGACATCACTACCATCATCCGCACCCCTCAGGCCTCCTTGGTTACCTGTGTCAGCGGCATCCGGCCCAGCCCTATGGGCATGCCTCCCAACCCCCCACCACAGCATGGAGCACCTAAGCCTCCCCGACCCCCAGCCAACCACCCCTGCAGCCTGCCCTCACCACCAGCTTGCCTCGTCCCACTCCCTGCCGAGCGGGAGAGTGGGGACCGTGACCTGCTGCCGATGCAGCCCTTGCGGCACCTGGAGGGTGAGGGGGCCGGCCTCCGGCTCTCCATGAGTGGGGCCATCCCTCAGCAGGAGGCCTCCCACGGGGGCCTCGGGGGCCCCAGCCACAAGGTGGGCTTCCTGAAGCAGGAGCCGGCCGATGACTACTCCTCCAACCCGGAGCTATATCCTCCTGCCCACCCTCCCCCCCATCACCAGGGCTTGCCACCCCCCTACCACTTGCATCAGCAGCTGGGGCTCCACCTCCCTGGCTCCCCCAAGGCCCTGCCCCCCAGTGATGGAGAAGAGCTTGAGCTGGGTGGTGGGCGGCAGGTGTGCCGCTGGATTGACTGTGATGCTGCCTATGACCAGCAAGAGGAGCTGGTACGTCACATTGAGAAGACCCATATTGACCAACGCAAGGGCGAAGACTTCACCTGCTTCTGGGCGGGCTGCGTACGGCGCTACAAACCCTTCAATGCCCGCTACAAGCTGCTGATTCACATGCGGGTCCACTCCGGGGAGAAGCCCAACAAGTGTATGGTAAGTGTGGCCAGCACGGCCTCCTCACGGCCCCCCTCCTACCCCCACTACTGTGACGTGATGTGACGGGAATCTTCTCTTGTGGTTGTTGGTTTTACCTGTTGTGGCCTTGGACAAGGGGCACGATTGGATGTGTAGAGAGATGGCACCATGATAAAAATAAAAGAAATGGTTGTTGGCAGTAGACAGAGCCAACATGTGGGCTGTGGTGGGAGCCCAGGGCTCCTCTGTTATGGGTCCTGGGTCCCCAAGTCGTCAAGAGTGGAGACGTCACCCTCTGTGTCACCAAAACACCTTCCCTTGCCTCTGCTTGTGCCCACCTCTGTTGGTCTACTTTTGGTCTTTGGGATGACACAGTCACAAATGTCTTATAATTGGGCTGTCTTTGGCCTTGGTGACCCAGCCTTGAGTTCAGGTGTTTCTCTGCTCCATAACTCATGAGGTCTGTGCCTGCCCCAGCAGAGCCACTTCTAAATCAGTCACGTAGTTAGTGGAGAAAAAGACAGAGAAATGGAGAGACAGAGAGATGGGGAAGAGAGATCCAAAGGGCCAAGGAAAGTCATGTCAAGAGAAGCATTGAGATACCAGATTTAGCAGCCACAGATCTGTTCAGAGGGCAATCTAGAGGCATTAACCAAGCAAAAGATTGGGGTGGGTAAGTGCTGGCATCTGTGGTCAAGCTGGAGGTCTCACCTGAGCATCAAGGGAGGCCAGACCCAGAGGTCTGTCATGGGAGGACACACCATATGTGGATGCAGTTGTGTTGGGATAGGGCGGAGCTGGCTCCCACTTAGACCAACTCTCATCCTGTGAGGAGGTGGTAAAAACCATCCTGAGAGAGGGGCGCTGTCATGGAGCCACCTTAGGGTGGCTGTGCTGAGATGTTGGAGCTGTGGAATAAGCCCCCACAGCAGGATGTTGTTGCTTACAGTGATACCTGCCTAAAGCTTCGTCTGCTTGACCCTTTGCAGGTGGCACCTGCTTGTTCACATACTCACGAGCCCGTACGTGTGCAGGGTAGATGAGAGCATGTACTCAGTGACAGACATTCCATGCTAGTGGAGTATGGACCACTGAGCAGTCCAGAGCCAGGTGTGATCTGGCATGGAGGGGTCCCTATCCTGGCGGGATTTCCAATCTGGAGCTGCTTAACTGATGCCTTCCCATCCTCTCGAGGGGCTGAAATGAGGCAGGCCATGGCCAGCATCATGATCCTTTTGTGGGTCTCTACTTTCCTTCCCTTGAAAGGGCTCCAGCCAACCCTGGATTCTTTCCTCTCCCAGCGCGACTCTCCAGGTGCTGACGGCCTCATCCGGGCCACTTGGATGGGGAGGGCAGTAAAGGGTAGACACAGAGAGAGGGCCCAGCCTGGGAATCCCATTCATAACAGGAGCATTAGAGCATGGCCACCAAATGGTGGGCCCTGGATCCCTCCCATGGGGAGGGGAGGTGAAAGTATTACAGAAGGGGTTGTAACAAGTTGTGTATTTTCTGTACCACCAATGCCAAGTCCTCTGAGGTAGTAAGTCCTCTGATAGGTTTTTTAAAAAATAATGTTTTAAACTTAAAGAGGTTAGGAACCCACCATGTGGGCACTGGCAAAGGGTTTCCTGCCTCGTGACCCTATGAAAGGAGAGGGGAAGAGGGGCCTAAGTATTTATGTAGCACTATCTATGCTCAGGTCCTGTGACAAACACTCAACACGCATTACCTCTCTTAATCCTCACAACCGTCTGAGAGGTGGAGGCTGTATTATTTCCATTTTATAATTGGAAACTGAGGCAGACAGAGGTTAAGTGACTTGCCCAGGGTCACACAGCTGGTAAGTGAGGCCTGATTTGAACTCGGGTCTTCCTGACTCCAGGCCAGGGTTCTATCCCCTGTGCCTCTTAACCTCCCTGTAAGGAATGTGCTGTCTCTATAGGTCTCTCTGAAGGTTACACGTCCCTCCAGATGTCACTTGCTTAACCCTCAGAGATAGGAAAATGTGACTGACGTTTCTGTGCCGCTGGGATATTTACAGAAGCACATTACCTGTGTACTTCTGTATGGACTATGTATGCTGTGTGTGAGCTCAGTGCTTTGTGTCAGTTCAGTAAGTGCTTAATAATAATAAGTAGCCAGCATTTATACAGTGCTGTAAGGTTCAAAAGTGATTTACCTAAATTCTGATAAATGCATTCCTGTTCATACCCTGCTGAGTCTGGAAGCATCATGGAAGTGGCCTAGAACCATCAGCGGAGAAGTAGCCAAGGTGGCATGCACCTGCATGTCAGGAGTCAAGTCTCTTGATAGTCATAGGGTCACCGTCACAGATAGCTGACCAACATGTCTCTCCACATCGGGTTGTTAGCCTGGGAAAAGACTGGGATAAGAGCAGGAAAGGTGCCTACCAGATTCTGGGGTAACAGGGGTCTCTAAGCAGCCTGCAACAGCCTCATAGTATCCTCCAGCTTGGTCTCCATATTGCCAGCACTGGCCAGAGCCTAACAATTATTTCTGTTTTCACCAGAAACCCTGAAGATCTTCCCCTCCCACAGTTCCCATTCTTTGCCTCATTTTTTATTAAGCTTTAATCACTGAATGTGCACTGCCTCAGTCAAACTGAGACCTGTTAAAGAAAGACCTTAGCTTGAAAAGGCCAAGGTTTCCCGCTTCATCCTGGCCCATCTCCAGTCATCTTGATCTATATTTGACCACTCGACCCGGATGGTTCTGGAGAGGAAAGTAAGACTGATGACTTTGCACAGGCCTGCCGAGCTTAAATCCACTTCACTTGCATGTCATAGCTCACATCACTGTTGTCATGGTCCTCTTCAAGAACGAAGAACAAACTGCCATCTTAGCTGGGGACCATGAACTTTTTTTTACATTGTGATAACTGTATTCCGATGTATTTGGTTTCCTTAGTAATCTTATGATGTGGTCTAGCCAGATTCCCATGCTTCATTTTATTTTTGGCATTTACAAACGTGATGCAGGGGAAATATCCATCAACTTCACCAGCCTGCCAGAGGAGGGTCTGAGATGGACACAAAGGTGAAGGACCCTATGCTGAGTCTTGTCCTAGGACAAGTCCCTAAGTCCCAGACTAAGCCTTCTCCTGTTCCACTGAGAGACCTCCGGTAAGAGACAGGGGATCCTCATCAGCAAAAACTAAGAGAAGTAATGACCCCCCAACCCCATTTCTATAACTTCACCGAGTTTCCAAAGCGTTTTCCCAGGCTTGCTGTGAGTGTGTATATGAGGTCTGGGGCCACAACCCTCTAGGCTACTCCACAACAGTACGGTGGGATAAAGAATGCCAATCTGATTATACCCATTTTGTTGAGACAGAAACTGAGGCTAGTAAAAGGGAAGTGAATGCTGGAGTTTTTCTGGGTGGATTCTAAACCAGGTCTTCTGACTTAACGGCTTTCCACCAAATGTCCTCACCCACACCCCTTGAAGTGGGAGCACCTTCTAGCTGGGCCTGAAAGGCCTCCAGCAATGGGAGAGCTGCTGCCTTCTAAGGCTGGAAGGTCCATTCTGCAAAGGATTTTAAGCCTTGGGGATGAGTAAAGGATCATTCGTTTTAGAAAGTCTGCTTCTTGAGAGCCAAGCCTGAGGCCACCTCAGATGCCACAGCTCTGAGGACACTGAGGCATCCCTAGCCCTGGAGCTGTGTCCAAATGGGCCTAGGAGGAGGCCTGGCTGCCTCGGTCTGTAAGCCCCCTCCTGTCCCTTTACTCCTTCTCCCAAGCTTCCTGGACACACCGGGCTGGGCAAGACCAGATCTTTGGCCAAAAATAGAACCCAGTTTCCCGTGTTGCCATTCAGACCTGCACTGCCAGGCTAGGCTCAACACATCCCTGTGCCAGGGAAGGCCAGAAGCTTCCTGGTGTTCTTCTCAGGAAAGGGCCTCCATCCTTGAGGGGGGATGTTCATGGAGCTCTTATGTGGAACTGGAAGGGACCTCGGCGTCAGTCCATTTTGCAGAACAGAGTAACTTACTCAATATTACAGGCAGGAAGAATCAGAGACACAACTTGAACCTGGGACCTTGGGCTCCAGAGGCAGTGGTTTTTCTTTTGAACTACACTGCCCCCAGGACAAGTGAGAGGAACACTCCAAGCAAATCCAAGCCGCAAATCCCAAGTACTGTCCCATTTGGTCTCCTTAGAGCCCTCTGGGCTTCCCAGATGGAGACTCTCTTTCTCTGTCAGTCCCGTCTCTCCCTTTTTAGTGTCTTAGAATGGATTTCTCTTTGGGGGATGGGCTGAAAGCTGAGTGGGGGCCTCACCTCGATCCCCTTGCTTTTGCCTGGATTTTTGGAGGGGCTCCTCTTGACTGTCCCACAGTCACCCACTGTGTCCAGCCTCTCCAGTCTGCCCTCCGCCAGGGTGGTTTTTTCCTCCCGCCAGATTGTTGGCTGGCTACCTAGGTAATGGGGTTGTCATCTTTCCTGGTGAGTAGCATCCCCGCCCAGATAAATAAACTCTCTCCTCATGGACAGTTATTAATTTCTCATGACAAGCTTTGATACCATGGGCTGTAATAGACAAAAGGAATCTGGGAATCCAGGCTACTCGAGAACAGGAAGCAGAAGAGACGTTTTGATTGAAAAGCGATTGGTCTAGGCCGAAAGCAGTAGTTAATCCTTTTATTATCTTTCCAACAGCGGTTTCCACAGGCCTTTCATGAGGTAAGGTTCCTCCTCATCCAACTGTAACACTCATCCTTCCAGCTGGTTTAAATTTAACTGGCCTGCCCCTGCCTCAGCTCAGCCCCGCAGAGAGCACTGGCGGGAATGTGCCCGAGTTCCCTCCTGGGCCTGGGGTCATCTCCCTACTGGAGCCAGGATGGACCTGGGGGCTACCCTCAGTTCTCATCTGTGGCCCCAGGCCCATCCATCGGCCGAGCTGTCTCCTCGATGGGACCCTCTGGGGCTTTGGCTTGGGCTTCTTTCTCCCCTACCCCTCCTTTCCTTCGGGTTCTACAAGTAGTCAGAAGGAAACTACCTAATCTCTCGGCAATATCCTGTTATGTTTCATACTTAACTCATGTTATTTTAGCCTTATTAAATTGGAGCTTCATCTGCATTCTAATCCAGAGGACAGCCAACCAAAATATTGGTGCCAGGAGGATGGGGCTCTGGCTTTTGAAAGATTAGTCTCGTGTCTTTCTGAGATTGGATCTCCCAGACAAGTGGAATTTCAATTGTCTGAGACAGTCAAAATTAGCCCGCTTAACGCGTTTCAGCCCTCAGCAGAGAAGGAAAAGTCTCAGGAAGGAGTCGTAATGACCTCTTGTGCCCTTGACCTCTTTCCCCTCACACCCTGTGGTCAGTGGAAGACCATCAGCAGGTAGTGGCTGCTGGGAGGGCCTGCTTCTGATTTCTGTCCTCTCTGGACATGAGGATTAATTGGGGGACAGCATCCTTGCCTGCTTGTTTTGTGGAGGGCAGTGTGGGAATGGGCTGAGAACCCTGATTCATTGGCAGTTCTTTGACTTTGAGCAGATCCCCCTTCTCCCCATCCCACCCCTATATCTTCTGAGCCTCAGTTTCCCCATTTGTACAGTGGGAGTCATGAATCTTGCCATGCTTACTTCAGAGGGCTGTGGTGTCGAAAGAGCTTTGTACCATGTGCCCTCACCCAAATGTCCCTTTCCTTCCCTACACCTTCTCTGAGAGACCATGAGAAAGCAGGTACTGATGGAACGTTCGGAGAGACCTGGGGATCCTGATTCATGGGGAAGCCCATCTGTGGGCTGCACTTGTCTCAGGTAATATGAGGGATGATTCTGTTTAGGTTCCCCTCAAGGTCCTGCTGTACTTTTTGAGAGATGTCACCAGGTCAATGGAAAGAATATCTGAGTGTCATATGTGTGGGTTCTAGCTGAGCCCACTATCAGTCTGGCTTTGGACAAGTTAACTGCCCCTCTGGGAGCCTTTTTTTCTCCATTCGTAAAATGAGGGACTAGTGGCCCTCCAAATTCCCTCGTACCCTAACATCTTGTATTCTAAGCTCCCTCCCAGCCCTGACATCCCCTGTCCTCAGGCCCCTCCCAGCTCTGACATCCCCTGTTCTAAGGCTCTCCCAACCCGACATCCCCTGTTCTAAGCTCCCTCCCAGCTCTGACATCCCCTGTTCTAAGGCTCTCCCAGCCCTGACATCCCCTGTTCTAAGGCCCTCCCAGCTCTGACATCCCCTGTTCCAAGGCCCTCCCAGCCCTGACATCCCCTGTTCTAAGGCCCTCCCAGCCCTGACATCCCCTGTTCTAAGGCTCTTCCTGGGTTTCATACTCCCTCTTCTAATGTCTGTTCTGGCTCTGATGGTCAAGGTTCTAGATGAGGATGCTGAAACTCAGAACAGTGCAATCATGTGTTTTTATAGACGTTTCCAAAATGCTTTCCATCAGGATAGCCAGTGTAATTGTTACTGTCCCCGTTTTACAGATGATGAAACTGAGGGTCAGGGACATCAGAATCTTATAAATCAGAAGGGTCTTAAGAGAACATCCAACCCCTATTTGAACGAACTGAACTCCAAAGTCCCTTCTTGCTCTCAAGATTCTCTGGTTGTTCTAGAGTTAGGAGGTTAAGAACCTTGATTATGTGACAGAGACTGTATTCCCAGCCAGGCAGCCTCATTCACTCATTCATTCATTCCTTTGTTCCTTCCTTCATTGAATATTTAAGAAGGTCCAAATCTGAAAGTGTGTTTCAAAATGTGCTCTTAAAAAGCCCCACAACTCCTGTCAATAAAACAACATGAAAATGAAACAGCACTTCTTGCCTGGACTGCCTTCAGCTGCCTGGGCTTTTAACAACCCAGAGATTTTCTTTCTTTCTTTCTTTTTGGCCATTTTTCCTCCTCTAGAACTAATTAGTTGCATGAAACCAAATAACTTGGCTGTCCCAAGCTGAGGTTTCTGGTCAAATTAAAAGGCAATAAATGAAATATTGTTTAAAAACTCTGCCAGCCCTATCCTTTTTAAGCTTCCTGATGAAGCCAATCCTTTCTGTGCTGGTAACAGCAGTTTTCATTTGTGTGTCCTTCCCTACCCTGTATGGATTCAGCTGTGTTCAGGAACTTAGCAAGGATGGAATGAACTGGGACCCTTCGTGGAAACTTAAGTTTTAGCCTGAAAAAGCCATGCTCCTTATGTTGGGCACAAATTCTTGGATGGGAGGGATGTCTTGAGACCAGTGTGAGCTCTAGCAAGACTCTAACTGTCTCTTAAGTCCCCGTTTTTTCACTTTTGTCTCGGCTGTGTGATGGAAAGCAGAATCCACACTCTGTTTACATCACAGGGTCATTTTAATCACATGAGGACATTTGTGGGAAAGCACGTTGAACCTATAAAGATCTAAATGCATATAGTGTTAGAACTGAGAACAGCAGAATTGGGGGATTGCTTGGAGAGTATCAGAGTGAGGGGTGAACCTCGAATGTCCCAGATTGGAGGGACCTTAGAACAGAGAACTGGGAGAGGTCTCATTTACATGTTTTGGAAACTTTGAAAATTAATATTTTTCTAAGGCAGGAATGATTTTTCTGACAATCTTTGTATGGGCTAATGGCCCTTGGAGCCTTCTCTCATTCTCATTATTCACTCAGTTCTTTATTTAAAAATTTATATTATCAGAGTCAATAAACATTTATTATTTGTTAAATATCCACTCTGTACAAGACTCTGTGTTCTGGACCTCAGTTTCCTCCTCTAGAAAATGAAAGAATTGTATTTCTGATACAACATTCCATCATCTAAGGTCCCTCCCAGCTCTGACATTTCCTGTTCTCAGGCCCTCTCAGCTCTGATATCCCCTGTTTTAAGTGCCCTCTCAGCTCTGACATCCCCTGTTCTAAGGTCCATTTCCCCCATGCTGATATTCTGTTACTTTACAGCTCACTGCATGTGACTTATACATCTGTCATTCCCATACAGTTCTCATGAAAAGACCCAGAGATCTGAAAGGAGAGGCTTGAAAGAGGAAGTTTCTTGGCTGGCATCCCTCTCTCACTGCTTTTTCTCCACTGTGGCATCACCCAGTGGGGGCTCATTGCCCTTCCCTCTCTCTCTCTTCTACTTGGGAGCAGCTGGGCTGACCTGGGTTTCTCTACTTTTGGGGACAAGCACCCTCCTTTCTGAGCATGGGTCTAAATGTGTTCCTCACCTGATGTCCTCGGGTGAGGGGTAATCGATCTTGAGCCCACTGGTCTGCAGATCTGGAGATGGGAAAGGCCTGTCTACCAGAGCATCCGGCACTCAGGGACGTCTACCCAAGTGCCCTTTGTTTCATCATCGAGGCGATAAATCTTCCCTCTGCCTTTCGAAAGAGCCTGCGAGGCCTGCAAGCGATTACCATTCTCTTGTGTTGGGATGCTCATGAGACATTTTTCTTACATGGGTAATGATAAAATGGGAGTCCATCAGAAATCTTTTATGGCTTGGCCTAGCTCCCAATCCCCCAAAGAGCCTGGATTCAGGCTGGCAGTGGAGGCTTCCAGTCCTTGGACCAGGCTGCCTTTAACCCCTTCCTGACCTGTCCACCCCTGGCCTCCCAGTATGGTGTAGCAGAGCGGGTTCCAGTTTCAGCTCTTCTATTTATGACAGCCTTGGCAAGAGACAGAGGAGAAGGAATAAGCATTAATAAGGAATAAGCAAGCCCCTACTAGATGCCCTGCACTGAGCTTTTATTCTTTCTTTTAAAATAAAGATCTCATTTGCTCCTAACAACAACCTCCAAAGGAGGTACTATTATTATCTCCATTTTACAAGTGAAGAAACTGAGGCAGACAATGGTTAAGTGACTTTCCTAGGGTCACAAGCTGGTAAGTGTCTGAGGCATAATACTCTTATCTACAGCTCCCATTACGTGCCAGGGCTTACTTCTGGGGAAACAAGACCAAAGAATGAGTTTCTTTCTCAAGGAGAAGCTAACAGGGGCATCTGTAAATAGATTTAGCTTACATATGAGGTGAATAAATGCAAATATCTGCAGGACTATTAAACAGAAGACAGCTAAGGAGGTTGGATACTAGTAAAAGCTGTGTGACCCTGTGCAAGTCACTTAGTCCTGTTTGCCTAAGTTTCCTTATCTGTAAAATGAGAAGGAAATGGTGCAAACTATTCCAGTCTCTTTGTCAAGATAACCCCAAATGGGTTCATGGAGAGTTGCTCACCACTAAATGACAACAAATAGTCTTTTTTAAAAAGTATATAATTTATTTATTTTTCGGTTCTCAACATTCACTTCCACAAGAATTTGAATTCAAATTTTTCTCCCGATTTCTTCCCACCCCTTACCCCAGGACAGCATGCATCCCATCTGCCCCTTCCTCCAGTCTGTCCTCCCTTCCACCACCCACCCTTCTTCCATCCTCCCCTTTATTTTCCTGTAGGGCAAAACATATTTCTGTACTCCATTGCCCATATATCTTAATTTCCAGTTGCGTGCTAAAACAGTTTTTAACATTCATTACCAAAGCTTTGAGTTCCATATTCTCTCCCTCCCCACCCACCCCCATTGAGAAATAAGCAATTCAGTATAGTTCATACATGTGTAACAATGCAAAGCACTTCCTTAACAGTCATGTTATGAAAGACTAACCACATTTCCCTCTGTCCTATCATGCCCTCAATCTATTCCATTCTCTCCCCTCACCTGTCCTCCCACAATAATGTTTGCTTCTGATTACCCCTTTCCCCAATTGCTGTCCCTTCTATTTTCTTCCTTCTCCTATCCTCTTCCCCCTTGCCTTCCTGCAGGGTAAAATAGATTTCCATATCCAACTGCGTGTGTGTTATTCCTCCTTAAGCCAAATCCCATGAGAGCAAGTCTCACTCATTTCCTTTCATCTCTCCCCTCTTCCCCTCCCTTGTAAAAGCTCCTTCTTCCCTCTTTTATGTGAAATGATTTGCTACATTCCATCTTTCCCTTTCTCCTAATCCCAGTACATTCCACTCAGCAGTAAATTTTATTTTATTTTTTAGGTATTCTCCCTTCACATTCAGCTTACCCTGTGCCCTCTGTCTATGTATATACACACATATATACATACATACACACATATATGCATGTACATGTAGATATCTACACATATATAATATATAGATACATACCCATACACACCTACATATAAATTCCCTCTAAGTACCCTAATACTGAAAAGGTCTCATGAGTTACAAATAACATCTTTTCATGTAGGAATGCAAGCAGTTCAACTTTAATGAGTTCTTTAAGGCTTCTCTTTCCTGTTTACCTTTTCATGTTTCCCTTGATTCTTGTATTTGAAAGTCAAATTTTCTATTCAACTCTGGTCTTTTCAACAAGAATGTTTGGAACTCCTCTATTTCATTGAAATTCCATTTTTTTCCCCTGAAGTATTATACTCAGTTTTTCTGGGTAGGTAATTCTTGGTTTTAATCCTATCTTCTTTGACCTCTGGAATATCAAATTCCAAGCCCTTCAATCCCTTAGTGTAGAAGCTGCTAAATCTTGTGTTATCCTGATTGTATTTCCACAGTACTTGAATTGTTTCTTTCTGGCTGCTTGTAATATTTTCTCCTTGAACTGAGAACTCTGGAATTTGGCTAAAATATTCCTAGCAGTTTCCCTTTGAGGGTCTCTTTCAAGAGATAATCAGTGAATTCTTTCCATTTCTATTTTATCCTCTGGTTCTAGAATATCAGGGCAGTTTTCCTTGATAATTTCTTGGAAGATGATGTCTAGGCTCTTTTTTTGATCTTGGTTTTCAGGTAGACCAATAATTTTTAAATTATCTCTCCTGGATCTGTTTTCCAGGCCAGTTGTTTTTTCCAATGAGATATTTCACATTGTCTTCTATTTTTTCATTCATTTGGTTTTGTTTTATAATTTCTTGGTTTCTCATAAAGTCATTAGCTTCCATCTGCTCCATTCTGATTTTTAAAGAACTATTTTCTTCATTGAGCTTTTGAATCTCCTTTTCCATTTGACCAATTCTGCTTTTTAAAGCATTCTTCTCCTTATTCGCTTTTTGGATCTCTTTTGCCATTTGGGGTAGTCTATTTTTAAAGATATTATTTTCTTCAGCATTTCTTTGGATCTCCTTTAGCAAACTATTGATTTGCTTTTCATGATTGTCTTGCATCACTCTCATTTCTCTTTCCAATTTTTCCTCCACCTCTCTTAATTGATTTTCAAAGCCCTTTTTGAGCTCTTCCATGGCCTGAGATCATTGCATATTTTTTTGGAGACTTTGTATTTAGAAGCCTTGACTTTTATGTCTTTCTCTGATGATATGTTTTGTTCTTCCTCATCTGAAAGAATGGAAGAAATTACCTTTTCATGAAGAAAGTAACCTTCTATAGTCTTATTTTTTCCCCTTTTTTGAGTATTTTCTCAGCCAGTTACTTGACCTTTGAGTCCTTTGTCAAGTGAAGGGCATACTCTAGGGACCTGTAAGTTCTCAGTTCCTCCAAGGTGGCACAATCAAGGGAGAGGAGTAACTCCTCTCCTGGCCCACACTCTGATCTGTGAGCAACCACAAGCAATCTTTTCTGCCCTGGAACTTCGAGTACGATTCTCTCTCCACAGCCACCACCAGCTCTACCTCATCAGTGCTCCTCCTCGCCCCAGGACTGCCACTCAGGAGTGAGATCCAGATCAGTGGCTCAATTCCCCTAGGGTCTTTAGGCCAAGGGCTGCAAAAGTGGATACTGAGGCCACAGTGGCTGCTGCTGCTGTAGGGCCAGGGCTGGGTCCAGACCATGTTCCCCTCTCACTCAGGTGAAAGAGCTTTCTTACTGACCTTTAGAGCTGTGGGTTGAGAAACTGGGGAACCTCAGCTGCTACCCGTGATTCCGTGCCTGAAGCCTGTTCCAATCCTGTCCATGCCATGTGACCTAGGCTGGGCTGTGCTCCACTCTGAGCCCAGTGTGATAGACCCTTTCTGTCAGCCTTTCAGGCTGTCTTGGGCTGAAAAATCTGTTTTACACTGTCATTTTGTGGCTTCTGCTGGTCTAGAATTTGTTTAGAGTCATTTTTTTACAGGTATTTTATGGGCTATGAGGGGGAGAACTAGAATAGGTCTGTCCTTCTACTCTGCTGTCTTGGCTCTCAACACATAGTCTTTAGAGGGAGGCAGGGAATAAGTATTTACTAAATGTCCACTAGGTGCCAGGCACTGGGCTTAGTGCTTTACAAATATTATCTCTTTTGAGTCATTTGATTTAGAGCTAGAAGTGGCCCATATTATACACCAGCCCCTCCTTTTAAAGTTGGGGCCAGCATTCAAGGACATGAAAATCAATTTTTACTAAAAAAAAAAAAAACAATTTAATTTAAAAACAATAAAGTGAAGGAAACTGAAGCCTGGGGGAAAGAGACAACTCAAATCCCATGAATGGTAATAATAATAGCTGAAAATTCTGTGGTACCTTACGGTTTACCTGAGATCATTGATTTAGAGTTGGACAGGACCCTCAGGCCTCTAGTGCTCCCTCCCCCCTTTTAGAGTGAGGTCAGGATTAGGGGACTTGCCCACAGTCACCTAGCTAGCATTGGAGACATTGTTCTTCTGTTAACTCAGGTAGTAGCTGAGTAGGATTTGAACTCTGGCCCTCTGACTTCTGCTAGGCCCAGCCCTCTCTAGGAAAGGCTCGAGGAGAGCATTTTCTAAGGAGCTAAGAAGGTATGAGGGGCTGGGAGGGATGAAACCTGGGCTGGCCCAGCAGAATTCCTGCAAAGGTTCTCGGGAGCCTTCACCCACAGCGGTGCCCATGGTCAGCCCCTAGAATAGCTTTGTTTGCCTCTTTGACCCCACAGGGCAGCTCAAAGCCCACCTCCTCCTGCAGTAAACCCTCCCAGATTTCCCTGGGCCATCACTGCCTATTCTGTCTGGCCTCCCACAGGCCTTTGCCTCTAATGGTTGTACCAGGTAACAGCGTGTCTCCTTGTTACCTAGGCTGGTGTGTTGGACTCTAAGATCTCTGAGAGGAGGGGCTGTATCTTCTTATCTCAACTTCCTACCCCCTGCCCTGTATTGCATGGAGTATCCACGCTTTAGATTTTCCTTTGTGACTTTAGGCAACTCACTTTCTCCTTGGAGCTTCAGTTTCCGCGTCCTTAGAGTAAAGGGATTGGGCTGGCTGGCCTCCTGGCTCTAGGATGGGGAAAGGCTGGCTCTTTGACCAGACCCTGCTGAGGAAGTCCTTCAGCCTGAACTGTATGAGTCTTTCAGAACTGGGCTGGACATTTTGTGAAGGGATCTCAAAGCATATTCAGTGTTGAGGTGCTGAAAGGCTTGTGGGGTTACAAGCTGGGTCATCTAACTAGGGGGTACTAGAGGGACAGCAGGGGGGCAGCAGCAGAACAAGTGAGAAGAAAGGTATGAAACATCAAGTGGTCTCTCCAGTATGTGGCACACAGCAGGTGCTCATTCATCCCTGTTACTATTTGACTATGGTACAAGCCTGGGATGTCACTGGATATGGAGAGCAGCTACCCTGCTCTGCAGCTCAGTGGGTGGGCCTTAGAGAGCTGCCTGAGCACCATGGGTTAAGTGACTTGCCCAGGGTCACACAGTCCATTTGTGTCAGAGGAGGGACCTGGGCCAGATTGTCCTCAGTTCTATACCTTTTTTCTTATCATTCTGAAAGACAGCCTCTGTTCCTGAGTGGAGGCAGATTCTACCCAAGGAGAATTGTAGACTTAATGGCCTTTGGAGAATAGTGTTCTTCCCAGCACACTGTGGTTGCTTGACTCACTCTGCTCCAATTAGCTCCCTGGAGCCGGGGCCATCGATTTCCTGAGTCATTTACAGGGGTGCCGGGACTTCCCTCCCTCTGTGACCCAGACATTAACACCTAGCGTCCAGCCCAGCCCACAGTAGGTGACTGAAAGCATTTGGCTTTTTAAATGATCCTTTACTAAGTTCAGTGAAAAAAACCCATCAAAACCTGGATTTTATACAGAGTGGATGGGCTCCCATGATGCTTGAGGCTTTGCTGTGTGCAGTCTCCATCATGGATCCAGAGTTTCAGATCTGGGAAGTCCCTTAGAACAGGGAATGTCAGAGCTAGGGGGGCCTGAGAACAGGAGAATATCAGAGTTTGGAGGGACCTTAGAAGAGGGGATGTCACAGGTGGAAGGGACCCTAGAATAGGGAATGTCAGAGTTGGGAGGGAGCTTAAAATAGGGAATGTCAGGCTTTGGAGGGCCCTTAAAACAGGGAATGTCAGAGCTGGGGGAGACTCTAGAGACTACTTAGCTCATCCACGTTGTGCAAACAAGGCCCCTGAAACTCAGGGAAGGTCAGGGACTCAGAAGAGAGACTCAAACCCTGGGCATTCTTCCTGTAAGCCTGGTGCTTTCCTGTAGATTAAGCCACATGTCAGGGAATCTGTTTTCCCAGGAGAAAATGGGCAGCTCTGGGATAAGAGGGTCTGTCCATGGTCTGTGATGGCCCTTGGCATCAAGCCCCAGCCTCTTCTGGGTGTCTCAGGGCCATGTATGCTATGGGATGCTGGCAGAGAACCTTCATCTCCCCAGGCCATAGCTTCCTCCTATATAAGAAGGAGGGGGATGGAGGAGGTACTGGCTGAGGTTATGTGCCCCTCACCTTGCCTCCCTGGCCCTCAGTTTCCCCATTTGTAAAACAAGGGGTTTGGGCCAGGAGACCACTGGGGCCTCTTCCAGTTCAGAATCTAGGATCTTTTCATCCTTTCTGCTCCACCACAGGGGCTGACCCCAGGGTCTTCTCTGTGCAGCCAAGGGGGCTTTGGAGGTCAAGGCCTGGGTTCATCAGAGTCAAGTTGGGAAAACATTCTGAAACAGGAACATTTCCCCCCCACCCCCGACCCCCCACCAATCCCTGTCCCCCACAAACCATGGATCCTAGAACCTCCCAGAAGCCCTTCTTCCAGGGCTTAATTTCCCATGTGCAGCCCCCAATGCCTCAGACCAAACATACCATTAGCGGGGGACAGTGGACTGCTGTTTGATTGTGATGAGGCCAAATGAGATAATTCCTTGCTGCTCTCATGGCCCAGGCCTGTGGGGCCAAGGCTCTACCAGGCCCCCAAGAAGGGATGACCTGAAGGCAGGTGAGTGGGGGGGGTGGGTAGGGTTGTGGGGTTCCGGAGCTCAGCCAGTTTCCACCCGGAGCCTGGGAGAAGAAGGAAGGCAAAGAAGGTTTTTAGACAGAGCAGAAGCCCTGGTCCTGGGTGTGCCTTGGTCTTCTGGCTGCCCCCAGACGCCTGAAACAATCTGGTTTTCCTAAACTTTTCTTGATTTTTGTAAACAGTTGTTGATATCCTGGAGACTGCCTGAGGTTATCACTCCAGTGGTGGTGGAAAAAGAGAGCTAGATGAACAGAGGGAATCATTGGGCAAAGGGAGGGGAGCTTGGCTGTGCTTCTTATTCCTGCCCTGATGTGACGTTGGGCAAGACCCTGAGGCTCCCTAGGTCTCGATTTGCTTGTGAAATGAGGGGATCAAATTAGATTATCTTTAAAGCTCTTTCTAGTAGTCTCTGTTCTAAGGCTTCTCCGTACTGACATCCTCTGTTCTAAGTTCCTTCCCAGATCTGACATTCCTTGTTCTAAGGCTCCTCCCAGCTCTGACATTCCATGTTCTAAGCTCCTTCCCAGCTCTGCCATCCTCTGTTCTACTACCCATCCAGTTCTTACATTCTAAGGTGTGAGGCCCTTCTAGCTTTGTATGAATTCCGCTTCCAGCATAGGGGTGTAACCAAGAAACTCTTGTGTAAACCAGACATTTCTAGAGAAACAAGTTTCTGCCATTGTAATTAGCACAGTGGACATGGAAGTGACAGACGTGGTCAGAATTTCCTTAGGTTACATGAATTTGGCATTTGTTGGAAAGATGGATTAGAACCTAAGGTAATAAGACCAACCAAGAGGCTACTTCAGTGGTCCAAGGGAGGGTCTAGATGAGGATGGTGGCCCTGTCGAGGAGGAGAAAGGAATGAATGGGGAAGGTCTGGTGGGTGTTGGATTGACAGAATTCGGCAGCTGAGGGGAAGCGAAGGACAGAGGCTGACTCTGTTGGGAGCCTGGCTCATTGCAAGAGCAGTAGTGCTCCACACCACGCCCACAGGAGTGCACTGAGGGAGAAGGTCAATGAGCTCCATTTTGAGAATATTGAGTTTGAGTTGCTTGTGGGACATCTATTTAGAGATGTCTAAGAGGGAGATAGTGACTCTCACCTGGAGCTCAGGAGAGAGGTAAGGGATGAATGTATAGACCTGGGACTTATCTACACGATGAGGCGAATGGAACCCACAGAGGGGATGGGACCATCCAATATAGAGTTTAGAGGGAAGAGAAGTCACAGCCTGGAGTGGGAGGCATTGCCATATGAGCAAAAAATGGCAGCTGAAGGGGCTGGGATAACAGTCCCAGGAACACAGAGGTGGAAGGGACCTTGCAGGGCATTGTGGAGTCCAGTGCCTTCGTTTTTACAGATGAGGAAACTGAGACCCAGGAGGGTGAAATTACCCAAGGCCATCCAGCTAGTGAATGTCTTAAGGAAAGATTGAAAATGAGATCTTCCTAACTTCAGTCCTGAGAGAGGGAGACAGAGACAGAGGTAGGAGAGAGAAAGAAACGGAGGGAGAGAGAGACAGACACAGAGAGAAACAGAGGAAAAAGACAAAGGGAGTGAGAGACAGAGACAGAGAGAAGAGAGACAGGAGAGACAGAGACATATGCACAGGCAGAGGAGAGAGATGGAGGAGTGACAGAGACAGATGGAACCAGAAGGACAGATCCTGACAGTCCCTCTGATATTAGCTGGGTGTCCCAGGGCAATGACTTTAGCCCTCTTGGCCTGGGTCTCTCTGTCTGTGGGGCCCCTCGGGTCTCCCTCTAGACCTGCAGGTCCCTGGGCCCTGCCTGGCTCTTCTGGAAGAGCCTGGTGTGGTTCCAGGGCCCCCGGAGACGGCTTCAGCCCGAATGGATGAGAACAGGAGGTGTGCCGTGGGCCTTCAACACCTCCATCAGAGCTGGCAGCCGGCCCTAATTGTCTCCACATTGAGGACCACTGGGAAGGTAGTCATGGCAACAGGTAGGCAGACTTGGCCTGTGGTTCCCCAGCCCCACCAGTGAAGAACAATGAATGCCCCAGGCCTTCAGGGGCTGCCTGGTCTAGTCAGGGGCAGGGCAGGGGGGGCCTTTGTCCTTGCCCACCTCACGGGAGCTCCAAGTGTGCTTACAGGGCTCCCGGGGAGCAGGGGTTTGGGGAGTCAGGGGGTGGGGATCCTGGAGCTTAACATCTTAAAATTCCATCCTGGAAATAGCAATCAGCATTACGATGATTTTTGACTGGATCTCTGACGTCATCATGAATTCAGGGACCTCCCAGGGAGGACTCCCTTTCAACAATGCAGATCATACCTGCTCCACCAAGAGCCGGCCCAGGGTCCCACCACCAGGGAATGTCAGAGGCAGGATTGAAACCCAGGTCTTCTGAGACCACCTGTCTCTTCATCAGCCCATGTCTGTTTTTTCTGGTGAAAACCCCATCTGGCCTCTCAGTACACTCTCATCATGACTCGGTGAGGAGAGGATAGAATCAAAAACCTGCCCAGTCTTTGGGAGAGCTGAGGAGCAGACGAAGGCTCTGCCTGGGATGAATGTATGCCTGGGGATTGGTCCTGGGCAGAAAGGCCAGTGCTGGAGCTGGGGTTGGAGAATGGTTGCCCAAGCCTGGGGCTGGAACATGGTTTTGAAATAGTTTGATCATGTATTTCACAGTAATGGGTTTCCTTGGGAATCCTACAGATCCCATTTTTTTGCTCTTAAAAGTGTGATTCTAGGGAGGGGACAGGAACCAAAAAAGGTGCAAGAACCCTTGGTTTGGAGGGGCCTTAGAACATAGTAGGATAGAACAGGAAGGAGTGATAGACCATAACGTGTCAGAACTGGGAGGAGCCTGAGAACAGAGGATGGCAGAACTGGGAGGGATCTTGGAACAGGGAATGTCAGAGCTTGGGTTGGAACAACTGCCAGATTGAAAAGGGCCTTAGAATATGAGGTTTTGAGAGAAGGATGAGCATTTATCAAGCACCTACTGTGTGCTGTTGCTTTAAAACTACTGTCTCATTCAGTCCTCACAATGATGCTGGAGGTTTCATTATCCCCGTTTTAGAGTTGAGATAACTGAAGCAGATATAGATGAAGTGACTGACTCAGGGTCACACAGCTGATAAGTGTCTGAGGCTGAACTGGAACTCAGGCCTTCCTTGCTCCTCTAGTCTTACTGGCTTGGTGGCTAAGCCCCTTCCCAGACACAGAGTTCTATCTCTTATCTCTGTTCCAGGATGCCCCCCATGAGTGGAATGCTTTCCCCTAGGAAGCCCCAGCTCCCTTCAGCCTCCTTCAAGCTCTGCCTCCATCCTGAGGCCTTTCCTCATCCCTCCCCTGGTTCTCTCCCTTCATTCCCCTTTTGTACAACTTGTACAACTTTGTACAACTATTTGGGACATGTGCCTTTTATTCACTTTCCTTTGTACCTCTTGTTTTCCTCCCAGTGGAAGTGACTAGTCGGTTAATCGCTGGCAAGCCAATTAAGTTTCTCCAGCCTCAGTTTCCTCACTTGTGAAATGAAGGGTTTGAACTTGCCAGGTCCCTTCCAGCTCTGTGATCCTCTGGCTTCAAGGATCAGGGGCAGCATTTGAACCCGGTTCTTGACTTTAGATCTGGCCTTCTTTCTACAGTAGTCCCTGCTCTGAGATGACTCATGAGACCCCTTTCAATCCAAGCCAGAGGCCACATACGCCAGAGCTCTGGCCTCTTCCTGGCACTCTCATGAAGCTCTGGCCCTCACTCCTGCCCCTGGAGTGGGTCGATTGTGAGCTCTTCAGGGCATGAACTGTCTTATGACTTTATTTGTATTTCCTGGCACATTCTTGTTAGCTGACTGACTTGTAGGCAGGAGATAGAAATAATCCTGCATAAAGTACAACATTCTAGAGGCTGAATCACTGTCCCTCCTTGTGCCTCATTTTCCCCATCGATAATATGGGAAACATATCAAATTATACTCAGTTGCTCTGAGGACCCTGACACTCTAAATCTATGAGTCTATGTTTGCCCCGTGCCTGTCTTACAATAGTAAATGAGAGTTCCTGTACATGGATGGGTGGGGCTAAATCACTGACAGATGTTTTCAGGAAGGATTAGAGCAGGGAGAGGTAGGAAGGGAGGGTGGACAAGATCTGGCAGGGGATTGGATATGTGGGGCAAGGGATGATAATGAGATCATAACCCTGAGTGCCTAGAGGGACAGTGGTGGCCTGGAAAGCAATAGGAAGGTGCTCAAGGAGAAAGGGAATGACTTTTATCTTCTGCCCGGTGGGTGTCTGAGGTGCCTATGGGATGTCCGTTTGGCAGCTGATACAATCACTAGGACATTGGACTTGATATCAGGAAGATCTGGGTTCCAGTCCCATCTGAGATGTTTCTTAGCCAGAGAACCCTGGGCAAGTGACTTAGCCCTCTGGGCCTCAATTTCCTCATCTGTAAAACTCAGAGGTTGGTCTCAATGGTCTGTAAGTCATCAGTGATGCATGAGAGAGGTGAGCTGCAGGCCTGACTCCTCCTCCCCCAACTGTCACCTAGTGCAGGAAACCTTTCTCCGTCTCCCCCAGCGCTAAAGCCTTCCTTCTGTGTGTCTGTGTCCTGTGTGTCCATGGTGGTTGTCTCCCGGAGGGCAGGCCCTGCTTTTACCTTTCTTTGTGTCTCCAACACTTAGCCTGGTGCTGGCACATAGTAGGTGCTTAGTAAGTAGATGCTTCATAAATGCCTACTGACTTGTCAACTCTTACTCTACTACACCAGCCATTATGCACATAGTAGGTGCTTCATGAATGCCTATTGACTTGTTGACTCTACTACCCCTACTAGTAAGTAGGTGCTTAGTAAATGCCTGTTGGCTTGTCAGCCCTGACTCCATACTAGCCATCATGACCCCCAGGCTTGGCTTTTCATGTGGGACTCTGGCAGTGCGGGCATGGAGGGTCTGCCCCCATTCTTTGTGTTCAAGGAGGACCCCTTTCCTCTGGGCTGAAGAAGGCTCTTCCCTCTTGAAACTGTTCCTTGTATTTAAGGAAAACACAATTAACTGAGATCCAATCCAATAAAGGCAAAATGTCCTCACGTGTTGGTCTCAGGGTGCTTCGTGCAGGGCTGGCCTGGCCTCCATCTGGTCTGAATCTACGGCTCTCATATATTATCGTAATGGAATATGTACTCTGCGTCTCCTAATTATATTAACATTTACAGAATTGAAATAAAATAAGTTTACACAGTGGACTTGATCCCAAGTCAGGCTCGGCCACACAAACATCAGAGGCCTCAAGGGGAGCATGGGTGGGTGAGAAGGGAGCCTGTGTGGATGTTTGTGGAGGTAGCCCCGTCTGGTGGGAATCGGGCTTTCTGACTGGGTTCTCCTGCCCCTGCCTCTCCAAGGTTCAGAGGAACAAGCCATGAGAGCTCAGAAGCCATGGAGAGGTGTGTCTGAATTTGGTCTCAACTCTTAATCTCATGGTGCCTCGGTTTCTTTATCAGCAGAATGGGGTGAATCGTACTAGTCCTTGCTGCCTTGGTGGGCTGCTGGGAAGGAGGGGCTTTAGCTGTAGAAATGGGCCTTACTACAAGCACGTGCACGTTCCATCAGAGTTCCATCAGAGGGAAGGGCCCTGAAGTTGAGTTCTTGATGCCAGCGGTGTGGCCATGGCAGCAATGCTGTGGCAGAGCATCAGTGACTCAGTGAAGAAGCATCTATTGCCCCGAGGCAATAGGGATCTAGTTTCTGCCCTCAAGGCTTACGTTTACCTATATCCCCATGGCACAGTGAGGAGAACTCTGGGCCAGAAGTCCAAAGTCCTGAGTTTAAATCCAACCTCAGACATCTGCCAGCAGTGGGATCCTGGGCAAGTCCCTTCCCCTCTGCCTCAGTTGTCTCATCTGTAAAATGGGTATAATGATGATGACGATGACGATGATGATAGCAACTACTTTCTAGAGATGTAGAGAAGATCAAATGAGATAACATTTGTAAAGTGCTTAGCACGTAGTGAGTGCTATATAGATATTAGATATACACAGAATAATATTGAAGGAGCATGCTTCGGGGGACGACACTAGCAGCTGGCAATTCCTGGAGGACTTCCTGTAGGAGGTAGTGCTTGAGCTGAGTTTTGAAGGATGGTAAGAATTCTAAGAGGTTGAGGGAAGGAGAGAGTACACCCGGGCATGTATAAAGGTATGGAGATGGGAGATGGAGGAAGGATAAGAAGGCCAGTTAGGCCAAACTCTAAATCCAGAATTGGGAAAGTACATGTTAAGGCTGAAACCAGGCTGTAAAGGGCTTTAAATGCCCAGTGAAGGGGGAGGCAGGGAGGGCGGTGTTTGATCCTGTAGGTAATAGGGAGCCATTGGAGGGAGCGACGAGATCAAGCGTGCTTTAATAAAATCCATTTGGCAGCTGAATGGATTGAAGTGGGGGGAGACTTGAGGCAGGAAAGTGAATTCAGAGGCCACTGCACCGATCAGAGAGCCATCATGAGGTCTGACCACCTGAGATATTACAGAGACAGACATGGGAAGATCTGGCCCCTGACTGGAAGCGTGAGGCAGGACAGAGAAATCTGAATCATCTCATGACAGCGAGGATCCCATTTCTGGTTATTGTTGGAATTGTCCAGGGAAAATGTTGAGAGAAGAGAAGCAGAGCCTGGAATGGAGCCTTAGAGGATACCCACAGCTCATGAGTGAGAGAGGAATGATGAGCCAGCAGTGGAGATGGGGGAGAACCAGGAGAGGCTGATGTCAGGGGACCTGACCCAGAGGGGCTTCTGCCCCCACGGGCTGCTTATGGTCTCAGAGACCCTCTCTGTACAGAGAAATCCCAGATCATTTTAGAGAGATGCTTTAAAGGGTGCGGGGGGGATTCATCTCCATTCCTCCCCTGTAAGCTCACAGGTAATAACTTAATTCAGAAACCCCGTTCCAAGAGCGTAATTAATGTCTTTTGTTGCAGTTTCCCAGGGTTTAATAACCTCTTTCTTCCAGCTTAATATTGGTTTCTGGAAAGTTATGCAGAGTAGAGTGTTTTTCCCAGCTGGCCACAGCAATCCTCTTGGCTTTGCCAGCTGCCTTGGTGCGGAGCTGCTGGGGATGCCAGGCATCGCTCACCCTGGCTCATTACTAGGGATGGGGGTGTGCGGTGAGGGGGAGCAGAGCAGGGCGAAGGGAAGGGGAGGGGGAAGCCCGAGAAAACCTCATAGTATGAGCCTGTTGCTGAGATGTCTGCCATGGCTCCGACGTCTTAGGGTGAAATGTTTACTCAATTGTATTGGAAGGCTGGAGAGTTTAGTCTGGACTGGGCTTGGGGATGTAATAAGGAAGACCATTGACAGAAAGGCCCTTGTGGACCAAGGAGGAAGATTTCCTTGGGCACCAAGCTCCTGCTTCTGCTCCAAGGAGACGCCCAGGGTCTTGATGGTTGGACTGGAGTGCCGAGCCACAGAGGGGTGGAGTGCCCGTGAGGAGCCCAGGGCTGGGGCTCACTGCCTGAATACCCTGCTTATAGGCTCCAGGGTGTGGCTGCCTCTTCATTAAGCATTTAATTAAGCATTAAGCTGGTGTCTGGGCAAAGGAGGGGTAAAGGGAACTGGCCCATCAGTCAGTCTCTCAAGCATTTATTACAAACCTACTATGTGTTGGGTGGAGGTCCCCCACTGCAGTCAGGGCCTTCTCCTGTCATCTTGATCTATCTCTGGTCACTGGACCCAGATGGCTCCTAAGGAGAAAATGAGGCTGGCGACTTTGCACAGCCACCTCCTTGATGTTATGGTTCTCTCTGAGAGGCCATAGGTTCTGGGATACCTAGGGAAGCAAAGGAGCCAATTCCTGTCCTCAAGGCCATACATATCTACCTCCCCACCCATGTGGGGATCTGGAGAGTGCTTTGTCTCTGAGGGCATTAGTGTCTCTTCTGTTAAACAGAGGGTTGGATCCAGCCTGGAAACTACTGGACTTGGGGTTAAGAAACTTGGGTTCAGATCCTGCCTCAGAAACATATTATGAATGACCCTGGACCAGTCACTTACATCCAGCTGTTTAGCTGTCTCCTCTTTAAAATGATGGGGCAGGACTCATTAGCCTCTAAGAGCCTTCTCAACTCTGACATTCTGTGTTCCAAGGTCCCTCTCAGCTCCTGTAATCTGTGTTCTAAGGTCCCTCTCAGCTCTGAGAATGTGCTTTAAGATTCCTTCCAAATCTGATAATCTATGTTTTAAGGTTAATCTTTGTACTTATGTTCTCTGTTCTGACCTCCCTCCCAGCTCTGATATTCTGGCCTCTAAGGTCCCTTCCACCTCTGCCCCACCGTGGTCCTTCCTCTCCCCCTATCTCCAGCTGGGACAGTGTCTCTTCTGAAGACTGTCTTCGTTCTCCATCCAAGAGGCCAGAGAGCTTCCTCCTTGCTGGTCAGGTCAGCCCTCCTGGGCAGGCTTCCCCCATGACCTCCTCCACCTGCTTCTTTCTTTCTGCTTGGTACAGTAAGTGGGATCATAAGAAATGCGGCGGGCCCACCTCTGATGGAGCCCCACATTACTGTTCCTTCCCAGACTCAGTGCAGGCACCCTCCCCCTCAGGTACAGCTTCCAGGCCAAGCTAAGGCAGCTTGTAAGTGTCTGGAGCTGTCCTCTTTGAGACTCTGGGCAGGAAGACCCCCATGATAAACATTCAGGTAACGAAATGCAAACAGGTTATAGACAAATTGGAAATAGCCTTAGAAGGCAGACGTTCAGATGGAGGGGAAATCAGGAAGGGCTTCCTATAGAAGGGGTCTGGGAGATGGTGTTGAGGAGAGAGAGACTTCCAGGCTTGGGGGACAGCCAGGGAACATGCCCAGTCAGGAGATGGCGTGACTTGTTTAAGGGACAGCGGGAGACCAGCATGCTTGGTCAGGGTGAGGAGGGGGCTTTATGGGAAAGTGTATGGACTAGAAATGTAGTGAGAGGGAGAGCTGAGGAAGGGCTTTGAATGCCAAATACAGGGTCGTGTATTTGATCTTGGAGGGTCTGGGGAGCCACTGGGGCTTATTGTGAGGAGGGGGGACATGCTTTAAGAAGACCAAGGTGACAGCTGAGAGGGGATGGACTGGAGGGGGGAGGCAGGGAGATCCACCCTCCCAGCCACAGGCATGGGGTGATGAGGACCTGCCCTAGAAGGATGGGCAGTGCCCCAGGAAGGAAGGGCAATGTCCTGGAAATGATTCTGAAGGCAAAATTTTCAGGCCTCAACTCAAGATTGACCATGGGTGTAAAGCTAGGAAGGAGATTAGAGCTGGATAGAGCCCTGAGCATGGAGGTGATATCTGAATATGCGAGCACTGGGGAGGTCACCAGGTGCACTGATACAGACTCTATACCATATTCTCTACCTCTGGGAGAAGAGCAGAGGACTCTGAGGGATAGCATGGTTACTGGTGTGATGACGATGGTGAGCCTGCAAAGGAGGCTGGGGTGGGGGCAGGCAGCTGGGAGCAGTGCAGCATCATGAAACTCTAGAGAGAGGGGAAGGGGTGGGCAACGGTGTCTGCAGGGAGGTTGTTGAGACAAGCAGAAAGGTTTGTCTTGTTTAGTTGTTTCATTCATGTTCAATTCTTTGCCCCCCTTTGGGGGGCAAAGATGCTGAAGTGGATTGCCATTTCCTTTTCCAGTACATTTTACGGATGAGGAAACTGAGGTAAATAGGGTTAAGTGACTTGCCTAGGGTCACATAGGTAGTGAGTGTCTGAGCCTAGATTCGAACTCAGGAAGAGGAGTTTTCCTGACTTCATGCCTGGCGCTCTGTACACTGAACCATTTAGCAAATCAAATACTGTCATTATAAAAACAGATATGAATCAACTTCTGTCCTTGAGGAGTTTCTATTCCATAGGTAAAAGCAACACAGTTTTATGTAAGCAGGTAAGCATATTAAAAAAATGTACAGTCAGAGTAATCTGACCTCGAGCCAAAAGCAGCAGCAGTAACTGCTTCCAGGGGTCTGTGATGAGATGAGACCATGGGACAAACCCGTGGAAAGGCAGTCATGGGCAGGGATGGAGAGACAGTTGAGGGAGTTTCATCAGGCCTTTGTCGCTATCTCATGACTTCCTTGGGGAAAAGATGAAGGGAGAGACATTATGGGACAGCACGTTGAGCAGGACTCAGGGACTAGTGCAGTGACTGGACCCAAAGGGAGACAGTGCCCTTCCTACTTGGCTTTCCTTCATCTGGTAGTTACTGTGTGACTTTGCTCAGTGTGCCCCAGTGGTCCTCGATCTCCCTAGCTGTCAAAGGAGCGGCTCAGACTAACTGACTTCTGAGGGTCCTAATGGCCCCTGATCCAGGGGGATGTCGGAGGCCCCCCATTGTCTGCTGGATGTAGTGTGTACTCCTTCTAAGAATATCTTAGAATTTCTTTGTTCCAAGCAGCACCAAATAAAATCACCATTTCCCTTTACAAAGTGGAAAAGAAACATGAGGCTGGGACTCTGTCTCTCTTACCTGTATCTCCCTTTTCCTTTTTTAAGTGGACATCAAGTTCAGCGTTGAACTCCTAAGCTGCCCTGCTTGGCTGTCTTTCTTTGCTACCGTGGATTTTTAAATACTTTATAACCCTCTTGAATTCTTTTTCTTTTCAGAAACCATGTGATGCGGCATGTTTTTTTTCCTTTTTAAAAATAATTTTATTACTGTCTTCTGTTTTCATGACACCTAATTTTCTTCGGTTTCCTTAACCTTCCCCTTTCCCAGAGAGCCATCCCATAAAACAGAGACTATTTTTTAAAAGAAAAAAAAAACAAAGAGAAAAAAACACCATCAGCAAAGCTAATGAATACATTTTAAAAGTCTGAAAACGGGAGCACTATTCCAGCCTCTGCAGAGGACCAACCTTTATAATTTTCACATTCACTTCTTGTCATTTTACATCACTGCGGTCAATGTGTTGCCCTTCATTCCTCCAGCCAGAGTTCCCTCCTGATGTTGGCATTCAAGGCCCACACATGCCACGTGGCTCCCCTCCACCCTGCCATCTCCCTCTCCTTTTTGACCTCTTCTTACATTTTCATTCCAGCCAGCCCATAACACATCCTTCTCTTAGTTGGTGCCAGGGCTTTCTGATGCCCCTGGCCACTCCAATACCAGGGCCTACTGATGCCTCCAGGTGTTCTGTCCCCTGCCTGAAGTTCTGAGACTGCTTAGATGCCAAGACCCAACTCACAGCTCCCACCATCATTCCCATGAGAATGCTGGTTTAGAGCATCTGGAGATCTCTGAAAGGCCTACATGTTTTCCCAGATGCAGTCAGACCCACCTTTCTCCTCCTCTTGTATTATGGGTCTGACTCATCATCCATCCACTGCTCCTTCCCAAGGCTTATATCTGCAGTGGTCATATTAACAGTAAAATGTAGGTCAGAGGTCATACCTCTAGGACTGGAAGGCACCATTGAGTCCAGTCTCCTCCTTTTTACAGATAAGGAAACTGAGGCTGAGTGGTAACATGGTTTGGGCCCAGGATCACTAGGCTAATAAATGTCAGAGGCAGAACTTGAACTTGGGTCTACCATACTCTCCACCATATCTACTAGTCACCAGTGCCATTGGAGGGGTACAAACAGTCAAGACTGAAGGAATTCCTTAGAGGAGGGAGGCCACTGTGGGCTCTTCTGGTCCAGAAAAGGAAACAGGTCTTCAGGCCTGATTAGAATGGAAGGTTCTTGAGGGTAGGACTATTGTCTTTGTGTCCTTGACTGTAGAGTATAGTGCTTTTTACAGGTAGAAGGTGTTTAATAAATTCTTGTTGATTTCTTGATACTGCTGAATGCCAACTTAGTTCTTGCTCCTGGAGAGCAAAAATAGTTTTTTCCTCTGTGTCCTCAGCCTTTAAGACAGTGCCTGGCATACATTAGGTGTTTAATAAATGCTTGTTGCTGTGTGGCCTTGGTCTAGCTTGCCCCCTCATTTTTCAGAGGAGGAGCCTGCTGCTCAGAAGCAAGACGGGCATACTGAATTAGGGGACAAAGAATTCCCTTTGAAGTCCTGTCCTGCCCTGGACAGATCACAAGCTTTTAGGGCCTCAGTGTTTCCTTGGCTGTAAAACACTCTCTTGATCAAAGCTCCTGCGGTCATACTGACGCTTCCTTTTGAATTCGGGGCCCGGTGCTCCTGGGAGATCCTTGTCCCACGTCCCTGCCCAGGGCCCTGGTAGGGCCTGGGGACAAGAGCTGGCTGTGCTGGGACATCATGGAATCCACATTTGGCTTCCAGGAAGATTGTCAGGGGTGGGGTTGGGGGGCACCCAACTTTTTCTACTTCCCCTTTAAACTGCCACATGGCCTTATTTACAAAAATAAAAATCGTGTTTGGACGTGTTCACATCATTTATTTGGAAATCCCAAGGGACAGAATTCTTTTCCAGTGGATGCATGTGCCATGCCCCCTCTCTGTGACTCATTAAGGCCTTTAACCAGCCCCCCCCCACCAGCCTCCATTTGCCAGCCCACTTGGGAAGGGGGAAGGAATGGGGCCAGGGACACATCATCCCTCTCCTAGCATGTGTTCTGCAAAGATTGAGAGGCCTCAGTCTGTTTGGGAAGGGAGAGACAAGAAAAACAGTTTTCAGAGGTCCCCCAAGCACGGCCCCACTGATGCCTGGGGAATGCACCTGGTGGCCAAATCAGGAGGGGAGTGCAGACTGGGTGCTGGCGCATCCCCCTTTGTGGGACCTTCTGGGGGGGCTCTGCCCACAGGGGTGCTCAGTGAATCCAGCTGCTAGAATGTTAGGGCTGTGGGGAGACCATAGAGCATAGAGCATCGAAACAGGGAGGGCCCTTGGAACAGGAGACGTCAACACTATTGTGGGAGGTAGGGGCCTCAGAAGAGGGGATGTCAGAGCTGGGAAAGACCTCAGACATCACCTTGTGCAACCCCCTCACGGTAATGAGGAAACTGAGGACCAGGAAGGGAAGTGATTGATCCAAGGTGACCCAGTGAGGCTGTGAACAGAGCTGGTATTTCATCCAAGTCTACTCTTTCCTGAGCAATCCTTTTTCCCCACTTTCCAGATGAGAAGCCTGAGGCTTGTTGAGGTGATGGCACTCATGCATTGTGTACTTTGCACGCAGAGCCTGTCGTACTGTTATTGGGGATAATATGAATAGATTCAGGAAAGAGGTAACGGCTCAGTGGCCAGGCACAGAGGACTCACGTCACACACTTGGAACATGATTCTGCGTCTGTTCCCCCGGGATCTGTGCGTGGCCCTGGACTGTTGAACATTTTAAAATGACTTAGATGAAGACGTAGAGGACAGGCCTGTCAGATGTGCAGATGACACTGCCCAGGGGGGACAGTGACTAGCCTGGACAGCAGACAGGATCCCAAAATATCCTGATGGTTTGGAACAATGAATCGAGCCTCTCAAAATGACATGAAATTGGATAAATGTAAGATCTTGCGCTTGAATTTTTCTTTTAATCAACTTCCCGAGTACGGAATGCATGAGCCAACAGTTCACATAGTAAACACTGGGAGTTCAACTGATGCTTATAGGAGAAGGAAGTGCGGGCTCTGTCTGCAGTACTCAGCCTCGGGGGGACCTGCCTGCGGTCACTCAGACCTTCCTAGAGCATCCTGTCCAGTTCTGGACTCCCCATGTCAGGAAAGACCCTGGCCTCCTTCCAGCGCCCCCTACGGAAAGCTCCTCCCATCTGCCTTCATCTCAGTGCCCTCCCAAGGCTATCCCCAGCTGACCCTGCCCATTGTTTGTGCAGAGTTGTGGGCCTGTTGTCTCCCCCCTTAGACTGGGAGCTTGTTGAGGGCAGGGGCTGTCTCACCTTTCTTTGGGTCCCTCCTTAGTGCAGTGCCTGCACATAGTAGGCTCTTAATAAATGCTTGTTGACTTGAGGAGAGTCTGGAACCTCACAGCCATTCCACACAAAGATCAGCTGAAGGAACGCTGATGTTTAACTTGCAGCAGATGATACTGGGGGTGGGGGTGGCACTACCATCATAGAGCTAAAGCATCATACATTTAGTACTCAAAGGGACCTCAGAAGCCACTCTGGGCGAAGCCCCAGGAGGTAAATGACTTGCCAGGGTCACACAGCTAGTAGTAAAGGACTAACTGTTTTCTAACATTAGAACAGCTCTCATGTGCAAAAGGTACTGGACTGATTTTCAGCTTGGCCCCTGGGACCAAACCAGTGGTAAGAGGTGTACGTTTCAGGGACCAATTTCAGCTCCATTTAAGGGAAAGCCATATCCCAAAGTGACCGCCGTAAGGGACATATGTGGTCATGGGGATTCTTTTTCTAACATGGGTTGATTTTGTCACCTTTGAAGTCCCTTCTAGTGATGAAGTTCTGGGCTGGAGTGATCTCTCTGTGCCCAGTTTGTGTTTAATAAGGATCCACGGGACAAATTTTCAGTGTGACTTGGGATCCTGTGGGAAGCAAGGTGCTGGAGCAGTCAGATCATTGACCTCATCCTCAAGAACCCTGGGAATCCCACTGTGTGCTTCCAACTCCCCACATGTGTGTGGGTGTGTTACTTGCCCACTCTGGCCTCAGTTTCCCAGTCTGTAAAATGAGTGGAGGGCTAGATTAGATTCAGTTCAATTCAATGCACAGTGATTAAGGTCCAGCTTGAGGCAGGGCTAATTGTCGGGTCAGGGTGAGAGCGGATGCCGTATCCCCAAAGGTCCTATCTTGATCCTGACGTCCGTGGTCCATCAACCCCAGAGCCATCCAAAGGGGAAGCTGCTGATTTAGAAAGATTTCACAACGTGCCATGAGAAGACAGCTCCTTCCACTCACATGGGGAGACGTGGGTCCACAGATGTGCAACATGGCACATTATTTTTATTTTAGTTTAATGATCAGTTTAGTTGAATTTTTTTCCTTTCTTTAAAAAGAAACTCATAGAAAATAGTTCTGGGAGGGTTAGGGGAGAACTTTGTCTCTTATTGCCTCAGTTTCCTCATGTGTAAAAGGGAGTGAGATATAAACGAAATGTCAATAAAAACCCACTTTTTTAAATAAGGAAAAACATCATTCTCTGCATGGCTGCTTGCAGTAAGTATGTGAGGGAAGAAGAGACTGGTGGGCCAGAGTACCTCTGAGATTCTAGGATCATAGGTTGTTTTTTGTGACCCTGAAGATGGACTCTAGCTGTCGAGAGAGTAGGCAGCCACCTCTGCAGACTGCAGGCCGAAGTCTGGCTCTTCCTACCTGCTCTGTCCCTGAGCTAGCTGCTCACCTCCCCCTCCACCCCACGTACCCCTCAGCCTTATTCTCCCAGGGTGGGGTGCCCGCCAAGCCCATTATTTATTTTGGGCCTGCCGACACTTCGCCTGCAACATTTCATCAGTCACGGGGAAAGAAAAGATTTATGGACTTTGTAACAGGAATGATTTCAGTAAAAGCCCAGCCAAAAATAATGCAAAGACATACAGTGCTGATTTCAAAAAAGTTTGTAATGAGGTGCCCGTGTTTGGGTCCGATTTACAAGGTCAGCTTGGACTCCAATTAGCAGTCACAGGGTTCTCTTAAGCCCAGCACACGTCCTTCCAGAATTATGTAGATTTTCCAATTACTGAGTTATGTTGAAATTACAGCTAGAGACTCGTAAAGTGGGGCATAGTTTATAAATGCAGTATATTCTTAACTGCCTGGCCATGAGGTGTCCCAGCGAGGCTCCTGGGCTCCTCTGGGGCGACAAGGATGTCTGGCATCACAGACAGAGCAGGCAGCCCTGCGTGGATTGGCCTGAAGGGACAGATGCTAAGCCTCCAGCCCGGCCACTTTGGTTGGACCAAAGGAAAGGAATGATGTGTAATGAGCCTGAAAAGGTAGCATGAGGCCAGGCGGCGAGGAACTCTGAATGCCAGAGTATTTAATATTTGGTCTTAGAGATCACAAGGAGCCGCTGAAGTTTATTGATTAGGGGAGAGATGCAGTCAGACCTATGATGTAAGAAAATTACTTAGCAGCTATGTGGGGGATAGATGGAGATGGAAAGAGGGTGATGAGGCCACCACTGCAGTCAGTAGTCTGGGTTCGAGGTGGTGAGGGCTTAACTAGGAGGATGACACCTTCAGTTATTGGGTTCCATGAACCCTTAGAATCACATATAGAGTTACAGAAACTTGGAGTCTTAGAATGATAGAATCTTACAGCCACAGCAGCCAGGCAGAAGCTTAGACTCATAGGCTTTTCCAATCTTGGAATCCTGAATTTGGAAAATATTAGAACCATAGAATTCCAGGATCTTGGAATTCCCCAAACCTTAGAATCCTAGCATTACAAAAGCTTCCAGTTACACAATCAGAACCTAAAAACCATATAATTGTAAAAATCTTAGAATTGATGAGCCCAATGCCATAGAATCGCAACTTTTTAGAATCATAAAGGGCAGCTAAGTAGGGGGTGCAGTAGAGAGAGAACGCTAGATCTGGAAGACATATATAATTTAACATATTAATATAATCATATATGTATAATACATAATGATTTATTAAAAGTATTTCTATATCCCTTTAAGTTTATCAAACATTTATTTTATGTGTGTATAGATGCATATGTGTGTCTATACCTACGGTATATATAACAAAATTTGATTTTATTTTCTTGCCAAGTCTACTATCATCCCCATTTTACAATGAGGAAGCTGAGACTGAAGGAGGTTAAGTTACTTGCCCAGGGTCTATCAATTAATTAGCCAGGAAGCATTTCTTCAACTCCTCCTACGTACCATGGGTTTACTTTTCAATAGAAGAGTCAGCAAGGACAGTGATAAGGATATACAGCCTAAGTATGAGGTGAATTGGGCAGCTAGGTGGCACCATTGTGCATGGAGTGCTGCCTCAGACACTTCTAGCTGTGTGACCCTGGACGAGTCACTTAACCCTGCTGGATTCAGTTTCCTCATCTGTAAAATGGGCTGGAGAAGGAAATGGCAAGTCGGAGAGGACTCAAATGAAGACAAGCACACAGAGTTGTTAAACACAGGATAGTTGGGAAGGGAGGGCCCAAGCAGTTGAGGAGGAGTCATGAAAAGCCTCCTGAAGAATGCAGGGCCTGGGCTGCATCTTAACGGAAGTGAGGGACTCTGTGGAGGAGGGGAGGAGGGAGGGAATTCCAGGCACAGGGAATGCCCGTTTCAAAGGCCTGGAGATGAGAGGTGAAGAGTTGTGAAGGAGACGGGTGTGCAGTGGCTGGAACTCAGTGTGTGGGAGCAGTGCCCATTGAGGCCAGCAAGGCAGATCAGGGTCAGGTTCTGTCTGGCTTTAAAAAATTTTTAAATAATTATTTAAATTTATTTATTAAAAATTGTATTTAAATTTATTAAAAAATTATTTAAATTTATTTTTTAAATTATTTTTTAAAAATTTGAAATTAAATTTAAAAAAAAAATTTGATTCTGTAGGAAATAGGCAGCCCTGGAGTTGATTGAATGAAATATGGTGGCAGTAGGGATGGAGGTATAGAGCAAGACTTGGTCACGTCTGCACTTAAGGAAAGCTGTTTTTGTGGCAGAATGGAGAGACTCAAGGCAGGGTGATCAATCAGGATGCCATTGGGAGCAGCGATGGGAGCCTTGAGGGGCTCTCATGTCAGTTGGGAGAAGTCAGACACAAGCCCTAGTAGGGTAGGAAAGGCAAGATTTGGAGACTTGTTGGATTTATGGGCTGTGAGGGAGAGGGAGGAGCCCAGGATGGCGCCAGCGTCCCAAGGCTGGGATGATAGGAGGATGCTGATGCCTTCCACAGAAATGGGGACATTTGGGAGAGAAGAGGATTTGTGGAGAGAGATAAGAAGATCACTTCGGGGCACACGGGGACTGCGAGTCTCTGGGTCACATGGCCTAGCAGTGCATGGGGCTGTCAGACCTGGTCTTGACATCATCATCACCTCCTTCATGCTCGTCATCATCATCATCACAGTCACAGCTGACATGACTCCAGCATTGTCTTCCGCTAGGTCATCTTGGCTTGCTCCAGTAGAGGATCATAGAGTTGCATCGTGTTAGCATCTTGGGCTCGTGGGCTCACGATCTTTGCCTCTTAGAAAGGGCAGGAGCCTCAGAGAGCATCTGATCCACCCTCCTCCCTCCATGGCGGGCAGGGTGACCCCTGGATTGATCCCAGACCCCATCCGTGGGGGCTATGTTTTTGGTTGTTCTTTTTCCCCTTTAGAGGGAGATTCTCTTTGTGGGTAGTTTGGATCTGGCCCCCGGGGTGTTTCCGGGGTCTTTATTTGGGGAAGACCCAAAGTCAGGAAGAGATGCTCTTTACCCCCCTGAAGCCATGGGGACCTCAAACAGCTTGCCCTAAGGAGACCTGCGGAGGATCCATAGAATCCTCAACCATTGGAGATGGGAGGGGCCCCAGGCATCGAGTGAAATCCTCATCTAGCTAAGCATCCCCTCTGGGGTACCTTTGATAGATGACGGGAGTCGGGAGGTGGAGTGGGTAGAACTGCTAGTGACCCCCTCCTCTCTCCCGTTATCTTGTATCTCATTTGTAGACATGTAGATGAGAGATATAGAGATTGTTTATTGCACATTTATATTCATAGACAGAGCAAGTGCTTTGTGTACAATTTATAGACACAGATTATGTACCTTGTGTGTGATTTATAGCCATGTAGATTGTTCATCGCATCCATACATGTATAGCGTATTTGCCTTGGATATAAATTGTAGACATGGGTTATAGAGTTTGTATACGATTTATAGACGTATAGATTAGATTGTTTATTACATTCACATATATTTATAGTTCCTTGTTTCATATATAATTTATGAACATGTAGATTACATAGCTTGTGTATGATTTTAAGATAGATTACGTATAGATATATGGATTATGTATTGCATATATTCATATATATTTGTAGACATAGAGTGTGTGCTTTGTATATACAAGTAATAGAAATTTAGATTATATGCTTTGTGTGTAGACATGGATTTTAAATAGACAGAGATGTTATATAATACATATGGATTATATATTTGTAGACATGAAGGTGATATGTCTTGCATATAACTTGTGGACATGCAGATCATATGTATATAGACATATGCTTCGCATATAACTTCTAGACAGATTATTAAACACATTTTATTTATATTATATTTATATTCTATGCAGTTTTATGTACAAATATAGATTATATATTATATATACATATATTTATAGGCATATAGATGATATGGTCCATATAGACTATGGAGAAAGCTGTGTACCAGGTCCAGTATTTATTTATATGTGTGTATGTTGATTCCCAAATAGAACATAAGGTCCATGAGGACAGGTTCTGTTCTGTCTTCATATTGCCTGTGCTGTGTACACAGTTCCTGGCACGTAGGAGGCATTTAATTAGTTCTTGTTGGTTAATTGGTTCATAGGTTTCTAGTAACCAAGTCATACAAGGATTTGGTGAAAGAGCTTGGGGATTTGACCTGACGGTATTTTTTTTTGTGGGGGTCGGGGATAATAGCTACTTTTAAATACCTGAGGGGCTAACACGTGAAGGAGAGATCGGGCATTTCTGCTTGGTCCCCAAGGGCAGAGGTAGGAGTGGTGAGTGGAAGATATGGGGAAGTTGATTTAGGAAGTGTCAGAAGGAGCTGCCGTAAGAGAGGGTGAGCTCCCTGTCACTGGAGGTCTCCAAACAAAGCCTGGATGACCACGTATTGGGCAAGGATGTCATGGAGAAGATTCTTAATTAGAATCTTCATAATCAGGATTTGCAGGTTGTTTGATTGACTGATGGTTTGAGATCTGTGTCTGCTAGCTCTGAGATTCTGTGATACAGTGAGGGAAGATAGACATGTTCATAGTTGTTGTTTTTGAATCATTTTAGTGTGTCCAATTCTTCATGACCTTATTTGGGATTTTCTTAGCAAAGACACTGGAGTGATTTGCCATTTCCTTCTCCAACTCATTTTTACAGATGAGGAAACTGAGGTAAACTGGGTTAAGTGACTAGCTCAAGGTCACACAGCTAGGGTCTGAGGTCACATTTGAACTCAAGACTCCCTGCATGGTGCTCTGTGCACTATGATGTCACCTAGCCACCCAGTTTACCTATAATTGTCCCCAAAGCCCCTCTGGTTTTATTCTTCTGGGATCTGACCTTCCCTGGAGTCCTATAAACTTGATTTAGTTATTCTCTGGGTTTGGGGTATCTGGTATCTGACCCAATCCAGTGGAACTTTATTGAGCACCCAAAGAAAAATAATAAAGTAATTCATTTATATTGTATTTTAAGTGTGATCTTATTTGATCCGAGGTGTTATTATAATTAAACCCATTTTACAGAGGAAACGAAGACTTTCCCAGGGTCATACAAGTAGCTAGGGTCTGGGGGCAAGATTCCAGCCCAGCATTTCCTGACCCAAAACCCTGTGCTCCAGTCACTAGAAGACACTGTGCCCTAGCCCTGAGGAGAGGGGGAAAGTGAAACAGGGCCTGTCCTCAAGAAGAATCCATTCTATTTGGGGGTACAGAATGTAAACAGATCAGCGTCTACGGATAAGGATAACATGTACAGAGATCAATGTCTACAGTTAAGTGTGACATGTAAACAGATGAGGAGGGAGACGGCACCAACTGTCAGCCAAGCTCAGATGAAGCTTCCTGCCTGGGCCCACCACATCCAGCCAGCCTCTCTCCCAGCTATTTCTTTCTCTCTGTGGTTCCCGTGGATGCGTGCAGGCTGCCCTCCAGGAAGGAGGCAGCCTCGGGTTACTGTAGACTTGTGATCAACCCATCCCGATGACAACGCCCAGAAAATGCAGGGGCTCTGTTAGGGCAGACACATCCAAAGTCCTCCTGTGATTTCCCTTGCCCTCAGGGAGCTCCCATTTACCATGCAGTCAGGTTTCCAGCAGGCTTTAGAGCCATTATTTCATTTTAGCCTTATGGGAAGTAGCATAGTGCTTTTGGCCCCCTTTTACAGAAGAAAAGAACTGAGGTCCAGAAAGGTTACACATTCCAGCTTTTCCAAGTTCATCTAGCTTGTTAGGATTTAGGATTAGGATTTCAAGTCCAGGGCTCTTTCTGCTATAGCGGAGTTTCTTCATCATTTTTTATTAATTAATTTTATTTATTTTCAGTGTTCCACAATAACTACCATCTGACTTCAATTATTATTTTCCTCTCTCTCCCCCCATCTCCCTCTCCCTCCCCAAGACAGCATACAATTTTGTATAGGTTCTACACATACAGTCCTATTAAATACATTTTCACTACAGTCATGCTGTGTTGAAGAATTGAAATGAGCAGGAGAAATCATCTAACAAACCAAAAAGTAATACACCACACACACACACACACACACACACACACACACACACACATTATCTGCTACATTCTGCGAATGAATTCCATAGTTCTTTCTCTGGATGTGGAAGGCATTTTGCCTTAGAAGACCAATGGGAATTTTTTTAAGTCCTTTCATTGCAGTGATGGACTAAGTCTACCAGAAAAAACTCTCGCACACTGGGGTCATTGCTGTGCACAAAGTTCTCCTGGTTCTGCTCCTTTCACTCAGCATCAGATCATATAAGTCTTTCCAGGCCTCTCTGAAGTCTTCCTGTTCATCATTTCTTATAGCACAATAGTATTCCATTACATTCATATACCATAATTTATTCAGCCATTCCCCAACTGATGGGCATCCTCTTGATTTCCAGTTTTTGGCCACCACAAAGAGAGCTGCTATAAATATTTTTGTATATGTGGGACCCTTTCCCATTTTTATGATCTCTTGGGGATACAGTCCTAGAAGCGATATTGCTGGGTCAAAGGGTAGCCCTTTGGGCATAGTTCCAAATTGCTCTCCAGAATGGTTGGATCAGCTCACAGCTCCACCAACAGTGTATTAGAGTTCCAACTCTCCCACATCCTGTCCAGCGTTTATCATCTTCCTGTTCTGCCATGTTTGCCAATCTGATAGGGGTGATGTGGTACCTCAGAGTTATTTTGATTTGCATCTGTCTAATCAAAAGTGATTTAGAGCATTTTTTCATATGACTATAGATATCTTTAATTTCTTCCTCTGAAAATTGCCTGTTCACATCCTTTGACCATTTATCAATTGGGGAATGACTTGTATTTTTGCACATTTTACTCATCTCTCTATATATTCTAGAAATGAGGCCTTTATCACCGATATTAGCTGTAAAAATTCTTTACCAGTTTTTACATCCCCCCGAATTTTGGTTGTGCAAAAACTTTTCAATTTAAAGTAATCAAAATAATCCATTTTGCACTTCATACTGCTTTCTGTCTCTTCTTTAGTAAAAAAAATTCTTCCCTTCTCCGTAAATCTGATAAATACACTATTGCTTGCTCCACTAATTTGTCCATAGTATCAATCTTTATACCTTGATCATGTACCTATTTGGACTTTATTCTTGTGTATGGTGTCAGGCATTGGTCTATGCCTAGTTTCTGCCACACTTTTATCCACTTTTTCCAGCAATTTTTGTCAAATAATGAGTTCTTATTCCAGAAGTTGAGGTCCTTTGGTTTATCAAACAGTAAATTGCTATATTCATTTTCTACTGTGTCTTGAGTACCTAGCCTATTCCACTTGTCTACCCTTCTGTTTCTTAGCCAGTACCAAGTGGTTTTGATAATTGCTGCTTTATAATACAATTTGAGATCTGGTAGCACTAGGCTACCTTCCCTAGCATTGCTTTTCATTAGTCCCCTTGATATTCTGGACCTTTTGTTCTTCCAGATGAATTTTGATATTATTTTTTCCAGCTCTAGAAAATAATTATCTGATAGTTTAATTGGTATGGCACTAAATAAGTAAATTATTTTAGGTAGAATTGTCATTTTTATTATATTGTCTCGGCCTTCCCACGAGCAACTGATGTTTTTCCACTTACTTAGATCTCACTTTATTTGTGTGAAAAGTGTCTTGTAGTTGTGTTCATATAGTGGAAACTATATCCTGCTAAAAGGCACAATAAACAATGAAGCAATATCATTTCTAAACATGTGTGCTCCAAGTGGTATAGCATCCAAATTCTTAGAGGAGAGGTTGGGGGAGTTGAAGGAAGAAATAGACAGCAAAACTATATTACTAGGGGACCTCAACCTCCCCCTCTCTGAATTTGGTAAATCTAACCTCAAAATAAACAAAAAAAGAGGTTAAGGAGGTAAATAAAACTCTGGATAAGATAGATGTGATAGATCACTGGAGAAAATTGAATGGCGATTGAAAGGAATACACCTTTTCCTCAGTTGTACATGGCACATATACAAAAATTAACCATGTTCTAGGACATAAAAACCTCACAATCCAGTGTAGAAAGGCAGAGATAGTCAATGCATCCGTCTCAGATCATAATGCAATAACAATTATATGTAATAAAAGGCCATGGAAAGATAAAACAAAAATTAATTGGAAACTAAATAATCTAATCCTAAAGAAGGAGTGGGTTAAACAAGAAATCATAGAAATAATCAACGATTTCATTCAAGAGAATGACAATAACGAGACAACCTACCAAATCTTGTGGGATACTGCAAAAGCAATTCTTAGGAGAAGTTTTATATCTTTGAATGCCTACATGAATAAAATAGAGAAAGAGGAGGTCAGTGACTTGGGCATGCAGCTGAAAAAGCTAGAAAAAGAACAAATTGAAAATCCCCAAGTAAATACCAAATTAGAAATACTAAAAACCAAAGGAGAGATTAATAAAATTGAAATTAAGAAAACTATTGAATTAATAAATAAAACCAATAGTTGGTTTTATGGAAAAACTAATAAAATTGATAAACCTTTGGTCAGTCTGATTTAAAAAAAAGAAAAACCAAACTACTAAAATCAAAAATGAAAGGGGTGAACTCCCCTCCAATGAGGAGGAAATTAAAACAATAATTAGAAATTACCTTGTCCAACTTTATGGCCATAAATTCGACAATCTAAATGAGATGGATAAGTATTTTAAAAAATACAAGTTGCCCACATTAACAGAAGAGGAAGTTGAATACTTAAACAACCCCATCTCAGAAAAAGAAATTGAACAAGCCATCAATGAACTCCCTAGGAAAAAATCTCCAGGGCCGGATGGATTTACAAGTGAATTCTGTCAAACATTTAAAGAACAGTTAATTCCAGTACTATATAGACTATTTTTGAAAATTGGGGAAGAAGGAGTCCTCCCAAATTCTTTTTATGTTACAAATACGGTTTTGATACCCAAACCAGGCAGAGACAAAACAGAGAAAGAAAATTATAGACCAATTTCTCTAATGAATATAGATGCAAAAATTTTAAATAAGATTTTAGCAAAATGAATACAGCAACTTATCACGAGAATAATACATTATGATCAGGTAGGATTCATGCCAGGAATGCAGGGCTGGTTCAATATTAGGAAAACTATTAGCATTATCCACCATATCAACAACAAAACTAACAGAAACCACATGATTATCTCAATAGATGCGGAAAAAGCATTTGACAAAATACAACACCCATTCCTATTAAAATAGGAATAAAGGGAACTTTCCACAAGATAATAAGCAATATCTACCTAAAACCTTCTGCAAGTGTTATATGCAATGGTGATAAGCTAGATACATTTCCAGTAAGATCAGGGGTGAAACAAGGATGTCCATTATCACCACTATTATTCAATATAGCTCTAGAAATGTTAGCTGTAGCATAAGAGAAGAAAAAGAAATTGAAGGAATTAGAACAGGCAAAGAAGAAAGTAAGTTATCAGTCTTTGCAGATGATATGATGATACACTTAGAAAATCCCAGACATTCAAGTAAAAAACTACTTGAAACAACTTTGGCAAAGTTGCAGGTTACAAAATAAACCCACACGAATCTTCTGCATTTCTATATATTAATAAAGCCCAACTGCAAGAGATAGAAAGAGAAATCCCATTTAAAGCTAGGGTAGACATTAAAAAATATTTGGCAGTTTACCTGCCAAAACAAACCCAGGAGCTATGAACAGAGTTTCTTCATTTATAGAATTTTCTTACCACTTTTTTCACAGGGTTGGGTGTGGTCCATATCTTTGATTTCCTGAATGTAAGACATTCCTGTACAGAAATTTCCTCCACTAATACAAAGCAACTCATCTGTAACTTATATTAGCTGCCTGAATCTGGAAAGGTTAATTTTTTTAACCCATAAACATAAAAATTTATTGATCATGGAGTTGAAGCACATATAAATAATTCTTTATATCAGAATATGCATAAAAGTAAAACCCAATTTTAATAAAATAGTTGTAGGATCACATATTTAGACCTGGAAGGATACCTTCAGTCATCCCCAATCCCATATAGATGAGGAAACCAGGCCCAGAGAAGTGTAGTGATTGCACATGGAAAGGTTAATTGCCCTGCCTAGGGTCATATGATCAATTGATGACAGAATGGGGACTTTAACCCAAGTTTCCCTGAATCCGACATTTGCTCTCTCTGTTCCACCACTGCTTTCTTCAGAAGGTTTTCTTTGATATTAGAAGCAAGTTTTCTGGTCAGCCACCACCTGGTCGTGTTCTCCAGAACAGAGTAACTCAGATGGCAAAGAATCTTAAGGTCCAGTTACACAGTATGTTTAGTTGGGGGAACTGTTGATCAAGTTGGAGGGAGCATGAAAGGAGCATTGGCTTTGGACTCCAGAGATCTAGGTTTGAATCCCAGCTGGACCACTGAAAATATTTGGGCAAGTCACTTAGCACAGTAAATGGGCCTCAGTTTACTCAACAGTACTGTAAAATGTCGCAGTTGGATCAAATGGGGAAGATACTTACAAACGGCTTAGTGTGATGCCTGGCATACAGTAGGTGCTTACCAAATGTTTATTCCCTTCCTTCTGTAATTCCTAAGGTCTCTCCTACCTCTCATTCTGTGACCTAGGGATGTTTGGCCTGGAGAACAGAGTGTTGAACATGCTAATTGTCTTTCTCAGGGATTGTAGACCCTTTGAAGGCAGGGATGTTTCATTTTTGTCCTGGAGTTCCCACCATCTAGGAGAGTCCTTGGGATACAGTAGGCGTTTAATAGATGCTTGGTCACTGGTGAACACAGACTCTTGGAATCCTGGCGTTAGCTCAGTTGGCCCATGCTTCCTCAGGCATCCGGTGTGTCTCGGATCGGCAGTCATGCAGAGATCGGACAAGTCACTTCCTAGGTCTCCAGCAGCTACTGTCAGATATCTTGTCATTCCCATGGTGCTTACAAAGACTTCTCACTTTTCCCCCATTGGATCCGATAGGCAAGGTAAAGATCTGTCCCTTCTCATGAAGCACATTATCGCTTCCAAATGGTGCACTTCAAGTTGTTTCCAGTTTCTTTGCAAATGTCTGATTTCTGAATAAGCCCTTATGTATTCCATGTGTCCCACTGAAGTCATTCTTGACAGTCCAGCAGAAGGTCCATAAATCACCAGGACCCTTTCCCACAGGCATGGGAGCCGGCTTTTGTTACTGTCAATCAAGTACCATTAATGGAAATGGAAATCAGAGCCCCTAATTAGAGCATGGACTGCCTGGAGAGAATGAGATCAGGGAGAAGGAGGCTAAGGCCAGGCTTCCCAGGCTGTTGGAAACGCTGAGCACCCCTCAGAGGGCCACCCTCTTGGCTATAGGATGTGAGCTCCGTTGATCGTGCTTGCTAGGAAAGTCACAGAATGACAAATCCAGGCTGACTTGGGGGCTTGTTCATGTCTCCCAAAGGGAATGTTAGCAATAAAGGGAGGGAGTGGGTTAGCAACCCACCCTTCACTCTTGAAGACCCCCACACTGGTCTAGCCTGAATCGCGGGCTTTGTCGCGAGGCATGCAGCAGATCCCCGTCTAGAAGATGGTCAGATGTTGGCATGGTAGCTCCAACAGAGCTACCATGCCAACCAGGGAAGAGCCCTGGATCAGCCTCCTCCGGCCTAATTTCTTTGTCCAAGAGGGAATTAGTCAGGATTCTTCCAGCTCATACATTCTGTGTTTTAAAGTCCTTCCAACTCTTAACATCCTGGGATCCAAGGGCATGCCCAGTTTTGACACTGTCTGTTCTAAAGTCCCTCCCAGATCTGATGGTCTATGTTCTAAGGTCCCTTCCAATTCTGACATTCGATGCTCTAAGGCAGGAGTCAACAGACTTTTCTGTAAAGGGCTAGAGAGTAAATATTTTAGTCTTTTTGGAACAAGTGGTAAAGCTATGGATTTTATGTAGGGACTTTTATAACAAGAGAGAAAACAGATTTCCAGATTTTTTTGATGAAATTTAAAATATAAAAATTAAAATAAAAAATAAAATTGAGGACAATTTTTGTAGTAAACATCTACTAATGAGAAGAACACAGTATTTGCGGGGGATAACATTTCACTTAATGAGGGTTCACTGTCAGCATTCTCAACCATCAAAATCAGTTGACAGTCTTCATCTGTTTTTGCTGATCTATGATGAGATTTTGGCAGCTGTGTGGGGCAGTGGATAGAGTGCTGGGCCTGGAGTCAGGAAGACCTGACTTCAAATCCAGCCTCAGACCCTTACTGGCTGAGTGACCCTGGGCAAGTCACTTCACCTTGTTTGCCTCTGTTTCCTCATCTGTAAAATGAGCTGGAGGAGGAAATGGCAAACCACTCCAGGATCTTTGCCAAGAAAACCCCAAACGGGGGCGAGAGTTGAACATGACTCAACAACAATGAGGTCTTACATATTTTGTCTTTGAAAATGCCTTTTTACCATGACAGATACTGTCAAATACTGATAGAAGTCCAGGAGCGTATGATTTTAGTTGAGCCGAAAGGCTAATAGCTTTAAACAAGTTTATTTTCTCTGGACACGTTTCTTCAGCTGCAACAACTGAAAATGAGCTGATTAATTCACCATTAGTAAACGGCTTTCCTTGCTTGACAGTCAGTCAGATGAACTACTCAGAAGCACATCCAGCGCAATGGCCCTGCCCTCCCAGGCCTCTGGATGAGAAGCCTCTCCACCATTGAGTTCATAAACGGTCATCCAGTTGGACTTGACAGCCGGCTTCCCTGGGCCATCCAACCACATGGTGACCGCCTGGGTCTCAGTCGGTGAATATTTATTAAGCCAGGGGCTGTGATGGAGCCAGGAGAGAGAAAGACAAAAGAAACTGGTTCCTGCCTTCAGAGCTTGCATTCTGTCCCAGAAGACACCATGTCCATAAAGAAATATAAGCAAATTAATGCCAGGAGAGGCACCGGCCCCTTCTGAGTGCCAAGGAGGGGACTGACACTGGGAAGGGCTTCGTGGAGGCAGCGTGGCTTGGGCAGAGTTCTGAAGACATTGGAGATTCTCTCTCGGTGACCTGTTGGCTGAAGTGGGTTTAATTAATGCCAGTGACTCCTAGATCTCATATGACGAAATACAAATGTATGTATATGTGTGTGCTCATCTTTGTGTGTATGCGTGTGTGTGTATGTGCATGTGCATGAAATCCAGGGAGATGGACTAAATGATCTCCCAGGTCCCATCCGGTCTTCCTGGACTGTCCATCCGTGATCCTGCTTTTACAGCTAGAGAGAACAGACATTTCCAGGGAGGGGCAGGTGGGCCTGAACAGAAGAGCGAGTCCCATCCATAGCCCTAGATCAAAGGTCCTGCGAGGCCTCCCGCTGGAGGCTGGCATTCGGAGCCAGGACAGGGCAACAGTCCAGCATGGCCCCCAAATCTGTGGGATTTCTGGAGTGAGTGATGTGTCCACTCTGGCCCACTAGGAGCCAGACGTGGGTGACCTTCACCCCTATCTTATTCTGAACTCACTGTGGAGCAGACCTCTCAGCTGGGGCTGTTCTTGTCATGGTGTCTGCCTGTCTCCTCTCCTTTTTTCCATCCATCTTCATCCCTCTCACCAGGCACCACCTGTTCTCAAAGCCATTCACACTCTGTGGATGTCCTCTCTGCCTCTTCTAGCTGGTTACCAACCTTCTCTTTACCAAGATCATCTAGCGTTTTGCTGGTACTCGAGCTCAGACTCCTGGATCCAGCCTGCTAGCCTTGCTTCCTTCCCTGTCTTCATAATTGGTCCCTGGTCAGTAATAACCCTCCTGTTCTCCCTTCAGAGATCCCTACTGGAGGCTCGGCCATTCATCTTCCTGATATTTCAGCCTCCTAGTGCATCAGGCACGTGGGACAGAGGACTTAGAATTCTGTCGGGAGCAGTGTGGGGCTCCATGCCATCTTTGAAGTTACCGTGGGCATCAGCTCCCAGTCGGCCTTTATCATTTCCAGTGTATAGGGCAGAGAAAACAGAAGCAAAATAAGAGTCGAGCCACACTGCCTTCTCTGTTTTCAGTTACCACTTACTGCCCCCGAGCCTCAGTTTCCTCATCTGTAAAATGGACTCCTATCTGTCTTGAAGCCTGGAATTCTCCACTCAGCTGTCAAATTGATCTGAACATGGGGATCCAGTGCAGAATGCTGTTTGGCATTCAAAACCCTTCACGATCTGCCTCCCCACTTGTCCTGTCTTCTTAACCCTTAACACACTCTGATCCAGGGTCGCTGGTCTCCCGGACACTCCCTGAATGAGAGTCTCCATCTTCTGACTGTGGGCTTTCTCTCTGGCCATCCCCCATGCCTGGCATGCTCTCCTTCCTTATCTGTGACTCCTTTTAGTCTCAACTTAAATCCCACCTTTACAAGAAGCTTCTCTCCAGTCTCCTCTCCTGTGGGGGAACCCCTGAAGCTTGGGGGAACACTGCCATGGGTCTGCTGCTGGGAGTGGGGAAGCTGTGGTGCAGGCCACCTCTCCACTTCTAGACCCTCAGAGGTCTGCCAGCTCCAACTCTGCACCCAGGGCATCTAGATTCGGAACCAGTGAACAAACTGCACTATGAGCTTCTTGTCAACCACATTCTGATGCCCTCGAGAAAGGCCACAATGACTCTAGAGGGGAGAAAATCCCCAGCTTACCCCAGTTCATTGTCTCTAACACCTAGTCTGTGTGCACATACATTCACCAGGGACAGACATCTGCACCTTCTCATGGTTACATATACACATGCATATACGCCAAGCCATCCTCATCCTCAGGAGTAAGTGGTATTACTGCTTTCTACAAATGAGGAAACTGAGACTCAGAAAAGTGACATCGTGTGTCAAGGTCACACATGTGTTAAGTGTCAGAGCCTGGAAGGAAATAGAAACGATCTTGACTTCCAGCCAAATGATCTTTCCATTATGTTGCGCTGTGTATGTGAAGGCCAACACGTGCATGGAAACAGACACAAGCATAGAACGAGCTTGCATATATGTGGAAACATGCTTGTCCACGCATGTGCTTGGCACATAGTAGGCACTTAAAGGCTTGTGGATTTGACTTGTTGACATGTACATGCACGTATTGCTTATGTGAATTCATAGATGTACACAGGTATGGAAAATATATTGATATGTGTATATTTATTAATGTGTATATTAATTAATATTAATTAATATTAAATAGTATATATTAATATGTGTATATTTATACACACACATATATAAATATACACACACACAAGGAAATAAGCATTTGTTGAACACTTAATAGGTTCCAAACACTTTGCTGAGCGCCTTACAAATAGGATCTTATTTTATCCTCACAACAACCCAGTGAGGTATGCTCTTATCATTCCCATTTTACAGGTGAGGAAACTGAGACAGATAGAGGATGACTTGCCCAGGGTCCCACAGCCAGTAGGTGTCAGAGGATGGATTTGAACTCAGACCTAGCACTCTGTCCACTTTGCCAGCTGACTGAGAAAGACAAGGAAAGAAGCCGAGCTGGGGAGTGGCTTCCTCCCTGTGTCCATCTCTGTGGTGCTCCCTCACTGCCCCCCCCCCCACTTGCCTGCCTCTCCCAGGGGTGTAAAATGTCTTAGCGCATAGTTGAGGAAACCACAGTCCCCATGGCAGCTACATTCCCCCTTCTGCGCTTGAAGGTTCCCCCTCTCCTTGCATTGATGATTAAAATACTTTTAAGCCCACCACAGAGCTCAGTGTCTTCGCCTCCCTCCCCCAACTGCCCTTTTTTTAGGGAGGGAAAAATAAAAAAGGGAAGAAAAAACTCAGATGACTTTCAGAGCTTCCTCTGATTTTCCTTAATGATAATTGACAAGGACCACAATGAGTTCTTGGAAAAGGCAAACAGACATTTGGGGATGAGGAGAGAGAATGGTGTTCCTCCCTCCACCCCTGACCAGGGGGCTGGTATGGAAATTTCACTGAGGGTCACCTAGTCAGGCCGTGGAAGGCCACACAGCAAGCGCATGGAGAGAAGTCTTGGGGCTTGGCTTGGAGATACTCTCCTCAGTGCCCTTCTGTGTGGGGCCAGTATGAGGAAATCATTGTCACCCAGGCCCACCCACTCATTTCGCAGATGAGGAAATTATGGGTCAGAAAGGTCATGTGTTTTGTTCACGGTCACAAAGGAAACAAATTAGAGAATCAGGATTCAAATCCAGCTCCCCAGCCCTTTGGAAAGGGTCAGCAGCCATCCATGGCGGTGAGAAATGCTGCCCCCTCCACATTAACCCAGTGATCTGGTGTGGAACTTTGGGATCTACCTGCTCTTCCTTTGTACCCTGGTTGGTATGGTTTGTATGTATGGATGTCTTTGTGATCATGTATGTATATTTTGTATGGCCTTATAGGGCTGGTGTCCCTACATGCTCATACCTGGGTCAATGTGCCTTATTTCTAGGTGTTTTATTTTGGAGCGTGCCTGTGTGTTTGTGTTTATCTCTGTGTTCATGTGTGGGTCTTTTTAGGATCAGTCAATGCATCGTTTGGTATACATTTACATAAGTATATAAATTATACACAGTACTCCAAATGTGACGGGGAATATGGAAATATGAATGTGGAATTATCACCTCCTTTGTTCAGGCTAAAGTGCCTCTTTTAATGCTTCCTAAAATCACCTTGGATGTTTAAAAACACCTCTCGTGTTTTACTGTGAATTCCTGACTAAGTCACCCACTGAAAACAATCTGATATTGCGTTTACAAGAACGGCTGTCTAGTTCCGACTTCTCTCTTCTCTTTTTGTGCAATTGATTTTTTGGACCCAAGTATGGTAATTTACATTTGTCCCCATTACTTCCTTTCGTTAGCGTCTCCAGATCTTTTTGGATGCAGTTTCTCTTTTCTGAGTTGATGCATTATCCCTTCCAAGTTAGTGTCATTTGAGAATTTGATAAGCATGCCATCCATGTCTTTTTCTGTTGATCATTGGTAAAAGTGGTACATGTTAAAGGCAGCATCCCTGAGAGAAGGCACAAGAGAATTCCCTTCAGACTGATACCTATTGAAATAAATCACCACTCCTTGGGACCAGTTTGTCTAGTTACAGATCTGCCTGATGTCCCCATTATCAGCCAGTTCACATTTCTTCATCCTTTCCACCAGACTAAACCAAAGGACTTGATCAGATGCTGGACTGAAACCCATAGCATTTCCCTGCTCCTCCAGGCTTGTAATCCTATCAAAGAAGGAAATGAGGTTGATCTGTTCTTGATGAAGCAACACTGGCCCAGAGTGGTCCCTTTCACACAAATCCTCCTTTTAACAATAGATCTGGAAACAAAGTCAGGCTACCCAACCTGTCCTTGGAAGACACCCACCCGTTCTTTCCCGTCTTTGAAAATGGAGACATTCGCCTTTCTCTCCATTGGAATGAGAAATAAACATTTATTAAGTGCCTACTGCGTGCCAAGCACTTTACAAATGTTATCTTATTTCTACCCTGCCCTCTCCCATTCTCCACAATTTTTCAAAAACCGCTATTAGCAATTGAGCCGTTACATCTACCAGGCCTTTTTGTAGGTAGGGATGTTGTTCATCTGGGCCGTGGTTCCTCAAGAACAGCAAAGAATTTCTCTTGATATCTTATTTATCTCACACTTGAATTGGCCATTTTCCATTCTGTCCTCCCAAGCCAAAGCTTGTTCGTGGTAGACAAGACTGTAGCAAAGTAAGAGTTTAGTATTTCTTCCTTTCTGTTCTTGTCCCATCCATGCCAAGCCTTTCCTGTTCCTCCTTAACCTTTCTCTTGCCCTCAGAAAAGGTAAAAGCAGATCCAGCAACCTCGGCTCAACCTGAGTTTCAGCAGAGCTGACACAGTTTTTGCAATAGCATGCCATGTTCCAGTGATTATTTTCTGTTATCTGCCTTTGCATTCATCTCTGTGTGTCTTTAACATCTGAGTTGGTCAGATGTTAAATAGTTCCCCCTTTCTCTCATCGCTGGAGGCGTTTGTATTTTGTTTAAACAATTTCATTTTTAGATGATCACCTCCCTCTCGGGCCAGCTTCTCAGGTAGATTCTATTTTAGAACCCTGGATCCTACTTCGCCTTTCATTTAAAAAATTAAAAAAAGCAACATATTGGCGCTGCTTGTTTTAACATCTTCACTTCTAAATATGCCCCCTTACCCATCTAGCCATCCTTTGTAACAGAAAATACAAAATAATTAGTGATTAGTGGATGATAAAGCATTTATTGGGTTCTTACACGCCAGGCCCTGAACCAAGTCCTGGGGGCACAGATAGAAGCTAGGAGCCAGGCTTTTCCTCAAGGAGCTTATGTTCTAATGGTGGAAGCCAAGGCGTGATAGGGAGGCGGGGGCAGGAGGCAGTGATGGGCGTGACTTTGAAGTGATAGAGAGACCCAATTCTCAGCAGGATCGAAGGAGAGATCCCGGGGACCTGGGTCAGAGTTCAGCTGGCTCTGGTGCAGCAGTTACAAGAAGTTGGCCAGAGTCAAGAGAGCACGGTTTGGCCAAAAACCCCCAAGTAAAACATACAGGAAAAAAGATGGTTCAGCAAAGCTAACCTGAGTCTGATGCTCTCTGCCCAGTTCCCCACCAAGAGTCCCCCCCATCTCTGCCAAAAAGAGAAAGATGAGTATTTCCTCCTCTTGTCCAGAGCCAGCCTTCATTCTGAGACCTCTGAACTTTGCCATTACCAAAGGTAAAATGCCCTCCAGACTTTGGTCAGTTTTCCTTCTTCCCTTTCTTTTCTTTACCCATAACTATGAACTTGGTGGGAGTGGGGACTCCCTGAAGTTAGGAACCTAGTAGGTACCTCAGTACATATGTGCAGATTGAGTGAGAATGTGAACAGTCAAACAGAATTCCAAAACTGCATAGGACCCAGGAACAGAGAACCTAGAACCTAGAACAGAGAATGCCAGAGCTGGGAGAGCCTTAGAACATGGAATGGTGGAACAGAACGCAGAATGTCACAGATTATCAGAGATGGGAGGATGGCTTCATCTAATGCCCTGACTAATAATACAGCATTATCATGATTCGTTATTGTTACACAAGGTGAGGGAGAGAAGCCTCCTCACTGACACACAGCGAAGTCCACGCTAGCTATGGAGGACCAAAGGCCTCCTGACCGTGGCCTTGCTAGGTCACACTGACCGTCCCTGGGCCACCAGCTCCAAGGCTGCCAGGGCTGGACCCCAGAAAATGAAGAAACAAAGGAAGACGGCATGGGCACTGTTCCCTTCAGGGATCCACACTTCCTCTAAGGCCTAGAAGGCAACATTGCTAATTTGTTAATGGGTTCCAGAGGCTCAGGTGTCTTGTGACACCCTTGGCTCTTGGCTCTGGCCTCAGCTCCATTTAGAATTTGACACTTTGTGGGTTTGTGAGTGTGTTCCTGAGCCAGCTAGGAGGTTCTTTAAGGCTAGATTCACCTTTGGGTGGGCCAATGTTTCCTCTTCTGTTCTCAGGCCCTTCCCACCTTTGTCATTCCTTGTTATCGGGCCCCTCCCATCTCCCACATCCCCTTTCAGCCCTGACTTTCCATGTTCTAAAGCCCTTCCCAGATCTGACATTTTCCAACATTTTGGTGCTCTCATATAACTTGAGTTGAGGACTGTTAATCTCCGTTTACAAGGCAGGGACACACTGCTCTGAAGCTTCCCGTGTTCTCAGACATGCCCAACAATTGTAACCACACAGGGTCTCCCACGTGGTCCTTCTCTGTGACATTGGCCTCCCTCCGCCTCCTGTCTGATCTCACGCTTTTGCAGGAGATTGAAACAATCTGGTCCCATCATTTGTTAAACAGAGCAGCCTGATCTTAAGGATGTACATCCCCATCTTCTCCATTTCCTTCCTTAGACATGAGGTCATAAGGGTTTGCCCAGCAAGGTTGAAATCAGGTCCATGCAGCAAGGATTTACTTCATTCAGTAAGAGCCTCAGTTTCCCCATCTGTCACATGGGAATATTACTAATACATAAAGGTTTATAAAGTACTTTATTTCCAACAGTGCTCTGGGCTTTTTCTAAAGTAACCAGTCATCTCTTAACACCAAAATCTTTGGCCTCTGCTCCCTCTTCCCCTCCTTGACCCTCTATGGCTTTGGGTGCCTTTGACCTCTTCCTCCCTTTTCCTCTTGGTTTTCCTCCCATCTCTCAGGCAGCTCAATTTTCTGGTTCCTGAAGACTCATTAAAAATTTTTTCACAGCACCTCTATGAAGACGATTGTGTGAGGATTATAACTATGCCCACTTTACAGGTGAGAAAACAGGCTCAGAGAAGCTTCCTGAGGGCCACATGCCTAGGTGTGTGCAGGAAACCTTCCCCTGGGAAGGGGCTCCACACACCTACATCTGGCCAGTATCTCGAGCCCTCAATCCAGCCCCTTCTTGGGGTCTTTGTCTCTCAATAATCATTGCCTTCATCCTTACCACGTTTGACTTGCACGCCTTCCAGTCTCCAGCAATGTTTTCCTCCCATTCATGGGCAAGCAAGCATATTCTCCAGCTAATCTTGATGATTTCTGACTTCTTGTCCGCTAGACTGAGGCCAGATTCCGAAGGTCTCTCCATTTTTCCAAGGTGACACTTCCTTTTGAAAAAAAAAACAGCTTATTTTTATTACCATCTTTTTATGCCATTTTCATTTTGAAGCATCCTCCCTCCCCATTACCCAGTGAGCCGTCCCTTGTAACAAAGAAGGAAAGTCATTCAGTGCCTCTTAATACATTCTAACATCTCTGCCTGACGAGACACGCAGGTTCCACAGTCCCCGGCCAGGCTTGGTCACAACAATCTCACAGATTTTGCTTCCCTTTCTTATTTTTACTTTCTTTACTTTACTCCAGTTTTCTCAGTTTTGCTCACCTCTCCCTGCATCTGTTCATACATGTTTTCCTAGGCTTCTCTGAGTTCTTTGTATTTGTCATTTTTCACAGAAGAGTCCTCTTCCATCACCTTCAGGTTGTTTGTCAGAGGTAGCCCAGGGTCAGTAGGGTGTCAGGCTTGGGGTCAGAGAGACTGGAGTCTGGAGCCCTCCTTGGATGCCAGTTGTGTGAATCCATGTTGGATCTCCTAGGCTCCATCTTCTCATTTGTAGGAGGGAGGTAATAGTGCCATCTATCTCATGGCTTTATGGTGAGGATCCAACGCGATGGCATTTATGAAGTGCTTTGTAAACCGTAAGGTGCTGAGTGTTAACTGTTGTAACAATAATAATATAGAATTATGAAAATCATGTACACTTATGGTTACATTATCATTATAGTGTGCCCACCTTTCCACAGTCCCTCCAACATTGACTTTTTCCACTTTTTGTCTCCGTTTCCAATTTGCTGGGTATGAGATAAAACCTTAGTATTCTTGATTTTTATTTCGTTGATGAGTTATTTAAAGCCATCTTTCATATGGTTGTTTAATAATAGAGATTCTTCTTTTGAGAGCTGGCTGTTCATATCTTGTGGCCTTTCTGGGGAATGATGCTTAGTTCCTTGTACATCTGAGATATCTGGCAGTAACTGGTGATATTTGATGTTTTTCTGGAAAACCATAACTCAAGATTCCTCCTCTTCTGGGAAACACAGAGAGGAGACCCTTCTCTCAGAACCTCCCAGGGAGGTTCACCTCAGACACAGAAACGACTTGGATTCCCATCACATGGGGGGCCAGCATTGCTTGGCATGATCCTTGAAGGGCCTGTGTGATTTCAGACCTTTTAACTTTCCACAAGTGGATGATTGAATGAAGTCATGTCAGATCACTAGCCAAGAGCCTTCACTCCAGTTGAGTTTGATTATCTCCCAGTTTGAGGGTCATGAAGCAGAGTAAGGGGTCTCCTTGGCTCTGAACACACTCCATCTAATGGCTCCACGGCTGAATGGGGAGGTCAGGGACAATGAAGTGACTACTTCAGTGACACCTGTTGTCCAGTTCTGCTCTTCTGTAATGCTCCATGGTTTGCCTCCGTTGTATTACTGTCAGTTAATAGAGAGGCAGTGTGGTATAATGGAATGAGCCCTGTGCTGGAGGAAACCTGCGTTCTAGTCCCAGTTCTGCCACTAACTTGCAGGGCATCTCCACTTGTAAAATGGTGCCAGATGGCCTGTAAGGGGCAGATCCCAGAATTTCAGAATTGTAACAGACCTTGGAAATTGTTGAGCCAATTTGTCTGTCTCACCCAAGCTACCCCCATGCCAGGTTCTCCTCTACAAAATAACAAGAAAAAGAATGAAAGAAACGTCTGTATAAAGCAATTTACAAATACTAGCTCATCTTGGGAGGCAGGTATTACTGTTATCCTATTTTATAGATGAGGAAACTGAGGCACAGGGAGGTTAGGTGACTTGCCTAGAGTCATATGCTGAGAGATCTTCTGACTCCCAAGTTCAGCATTTAAAGAAACCTGTTTAAATCATCTGTGTGATTAAAAGCTTAGACAAAAAACCTCAAAGATTCAAGTTCTGCTCAAAGACTGCTCCCAGCTCTGACATCCTCTCTTCTAAGCTCCCTTCCAGCTCTGACATCCTCTCTTCTAAGCTCCCTTCCAGCTCTGACATCCTCTGTTCTAAGCTCCCTCCCAGCTCTGACATCCTCTGTTCTAAGCTCCCTCCCAGCTCTGACATCCCCAGTTCTAAGGGACCTCCCAGCTCTGATGTTCCCTGTTTCAAGATTCCTTTCTGTTCTAACTTGTTCTGAACTTCTACTCCCTGTTCTCATGTCCCTTCCGGCTCTGTGACTGTGATTTAGGGTGAGGCCCAGAGGCCTGTGAGCCCGCGATGTTCCCCCCAACCCTTCCCAGTGTGAGGAGGCATGCTTTTCTCCTCTTGCAGTTTGTGGCTCTCTGACCCCCATGGGCCAGCAGGTCGGGCCTCTGCTCTGTCCGGGGCCACTCTCCCTGTTCTGACTGTGGGCTCGGTACAATGACATGCCTCTCTTTTTTCCCCCATTTAATTTTAGAAGCCAAAGCTAAATGTTTTAATTTTACATCATTCGCGACATAATGCTAATCGGTTCCAGGTGTCCACTCTGCTCTGAAGGCAGCAATTTTGCATCGAAAGCATCTGAAAAGCCCCCATTTGACTGCATTTCATTTTCTTCTCAATGGACGACTTCCCAACGTGTTTCTCCTTAAGCGGTTCGCTTAATCATATGGATAGAATTTTTTTTCAATTTACATTGCAAGTCCTTTAGTGTGGTGGCCATGGGCCGCTTTTCTTCCCCCTCCCCCAGATTAAACTCACATGTGGAGCACTGGATGAAGTGCCTGCTTTCCAAACCTTTCCCAGGAGGCAAGGTAGGCCAACAGCTCCCTTCAGGGTCAAGGGATGGAGGTGACAGCCCCAGGAGCCCCATCCCTTGAAACTGGAAATGGCAGTCAAGGCTATTTTCTCTACGAGGGAACTTGGAAAACATGGGATGTGTGCCTTTAGAATCTCCATCTGGTAAACAAAAAGGCCTTCAGGGGTGCCCTGTCCACTGGACTCTCCCTCACCTCACCTTCAGCCTCTGTGTACGAACATTTCACTTTCACATGAACACCTCCTGTGCCGGGGAGCTCATCATGTCCCAGGGTGGACCATCTCACTTTTGGATTAGATATTTGAACATAAGCCCATTACAGCAGAGACTCTGGATTTTCTATTTGTATCTTGCGTGCTTAAGTGAGGCCTTTACTTTAATTTAATTCATGCTTAATAAGTATGTTTCAATCATTCATTCATTAGAACAGAAATCTGCTTTTGTAACTTCTAACTGGGCTAGACACCCTCAGATTACTTAGCCTTCAGCTGAGATCTTGTCCTCTCCCTGTCTTGTGGCCCACTTAGACCATAGGCTTGAGCTGGAAGGGACCTCAGAGGCATCTGCTCTGACCCATACCTGAAAGGGAGTCTTCTTTACAACCATCAACCATCCAGCCCTTACCTGAAACCTCCATCACCCCTAGAGGCAACCAGAGCCATTGGTGATCTGCTCTCATTTTTAGGGGGGCAGATGTTTGCCTACATTGCTTTGTTGCTGTCAAGTCATCTCAGTTGTGTCCAAGTCTCCATCACCCCATCTGGGGTTTTCTTGGCAAAATTACTGGAGTGCTTTGCCCTTTCCTTCTCTATCTCATTTTACAGAGGAGGAAACTGAGGCAAAGAAGTATAAGTGACTTGCCCAGGGTCATGAAGCTAGTAAATGTCTGAGGTCAGATTTGAACTCAGCAACATGAGTCTTCCTGACTCCAGACCCGGAGCTCTGTGTACGGTGGTACCCCCTCGCTGCCCCACCCCATGCTGATTCCTTCCTTACAGCATCACCAAGCCTACATCTCTCCACCTTATATACCAGCAGCACCAGAGAGAATTTTTCAACTGCTTTGCTGAAATCCAGATAAGCTCTCCTCCACAGAGACGGCAAATCCTTGGCCCTTGGGTCCCAGGAGCCTGCAAAACTAGAGAGCAGAAACTGGATGAAGATGTAATTGGGGACACTTAACAAAGTGAATAAAAATGCAGCGCAGTGCAGGGAATGTTAATGAGTGGTTTTCTAAGTCAGAATGCCGCCAGCAGGGGTCAGGGTTGACACCACTGGTCTGCAGTATCCCTCTTCTGTATTCCTTTAAACAACAGTGTCCGGATAGGAAATGGGATTCTGCTGTGAGACCTTAGATACCAGGAGCGGGTTATCATTTGACCCAAGGACAAAGGTCTTGATTTCTGGGGGCCTCGGGACCCCCTACATCCAGACTGGGCCTCCCTGGCCTTGTCACCAGCTGCCATGTTGTTATGTCCAACCCTCAATTGCTTACATCCCCAAAACCCCTCTTTCCTGCTCCAGGGAACCCCTGCCAAACCAGTCAGTCAGCATTAATTAGGCACCTACTGTATGCTAGGCACTTGCTACAAAGAAGGATCAGGCAGAGTTCTTGCTTTTGAGGAGCTCACAGCCTATGAGAAGAAGCACCATGCAGCCGGGTTCGGACCAGCCATAGATGGGATAAATGGAAGAGGGAACGTGCTAGAGTTAAGAGGGGTCGGAGAAGGCCACTTGTGGGATTTTAGCTGGAACTTGAAGGACACCAGATAGCAAACATGAGGAAGGACAGCCTCTCAGGCATGGAGCACAGCCAGTGCAAATGCCCAGAGTCTGGAGATGGATGGAGAGCAAGAGGCCCTCTTCTTTTCCCACTCGGCTTCTCCTCTTTCCCTCTCCAAATACCCAGTACTGACTGTACATTAAGAAAAAAACAAATCCAGTATTAAGAGTCACTGCAATGTGGAAGCAGCCTGAGAAGGCAGGGGTGGAGGGGGGACGGGCCTGGACTCAGAACCAGGAAGGTTTTTACTTTGTTTCCAGGCTTGGAAGAGTAGTCAATCAATTAGCCAGTCATCTCGCCTTTCTTAAGCACTTCCCATGTCCAGGAACTGAATGAGGCACCCAGAATGCAAGTTCAAAGTAGCGATAATCCCTGCCCTCAAGGGCCCGACCCAGCCTGTCAGGCCACGGAACCGTCTGAAGCCAGAAATGAAAGCTTTCCCCTTGAACCTCTGCTGGGCCACAGAGGTCGCTCACTTAACTATCTCCCTGGGAGTTAGGGGTTTCCTGTCCTTCTCTCCTATGGCCACCCCTTGGCTGGGGCTGTCAGCCCGAGGCTGAAATTGGGGCAGGAGGACGGGCACAAAGGGAGGGAAAGGCCCTTTGCATCTACGGCCATCACAACACCTGATCCTGGAGGAAGGACCAGCTCACTAGCCTTGGCTCTGGAGAGAAAAAGAAGAGAAAGAAAGGAAGGGAGAGAGAAAGAACAGAGAGAAAAAGAAAAGAAAGGAGAAAGAAATAGTGAAAGAAAGAGGGAGAGAGAGAATGCCTTGTCCATAACAGGTGTCAGCTAAATGCTGAGAGAAAGGAGAGAGGGGCTAGACAAAGAGAGGGGGCATGCCAGGGGTGCCTTTAGCAGGGCTTGCCTGCCCTGCCCTGTCCCAGCAGAGGCCTTGTCAGGTCTACAACCTGCCCATCTCCCAAGAGCTGGTCCAGGTCCCTCATTGAACAGATGGGGAAACAAAGGTTCAGAAATGGAAAGGTTTGGACCGAATAAAGGAAGCTTTTTGCCATTGTCTGATTCTGTTTCCTTCTGAACAGGCCTCCTCCCCAAACTGGCCTGGTGGGTGGGGAACAGGAGGCCTTTCTTTGGCCCAGCATGAATTGGGACAGTGTTCTATAGGAAAAGACCTCTTTAAAAAAGCTCGCCTAATAGAGGAATGTAAACGAATCTGCTCGCGGTTAGATGAACGGTATTTAGAGCAGACCCGTTGAACCTTGTCTTGCCACATGTAGAAAGTCAAGGCCTCTCTCGAGATCTGATTTTGTTGGGGTTCAGGTGGGCTGGGCCTGGTGACAGATCTGGGGTTACTGGCTCCTTGGCTCAGTGTTTCCCCCGCTGACATGAGAACTCAGGACCGAACATAACAGTCATAATTCTTGGAAGTCAGGGTGACCGTAAAGGGAATTCCTCCATGGGATGAGAAACTGGACTGAGTGACCTCTAAGGTCCTGTGTAATTCATGTGCTCATTCATTCGAGAATCACTTTTAAGCACCTACTCTGTGCATGGGTCTGCACCTGGGGCAGCAAGGTGACACCAGAGTGCGCAGAGCACTGGGGTTGGAAGGAAGATTCACATTCACGAGTTAAAATCTGGCCTCAGACACTAGCTGTATGACCCTGGGCAAGTTACTGAAGTCTTTTTGCCTCAGTTTCCTCATCTGTAAAATGAGCTGTAGAAGGAAATGGCAAACCACTTCAGTGGTCAAGAAAACCCCAAGTGAGGTCATGAAAAGTCAGACAAGACTGAAATGATCAAACAACAAGTGGATGTGGTGAGGGGCAGTATGGTGTAATGGCTAGGGAGCCAACCTTGGAGTCAGGAAGGTGTAGGGTCAGTCACATGCTGACTTTGTGATGAGGTCACATCTTCTCAATGCCTCCACATACTCTAAGATTCTTGAATTACAGAAGAGTGACCTGTCTGCATCATTGGAGGGAGTTCGTATGTTGGAGTAGTACCCTGTGCAAGTAGTCAGAGGTCCTAATTCTAAAGGCAGGAAGAGTATAATCTAATCCAGGACAGGAGGAGAGAAGAGATCAGACAGAGACATCTTGGAAAATGAGAGGATAATGAGATTACTTTCAGATTCTGTGATTTTATGGTTCTTGAAGGTCTTAGAGATTCTGAGAGCCTCAGGCATCTCTCTAAGACTTATAGCTTGTAGAGTAGATATTGCTCTGCTTTGGTGGATGGAGTTTCCTTACCAGGACTTCCCTAACCAGTGAAAGCACAGGCACAGACGGGTCAGCATGCATTAGGAACAGTTCAGCCAAGCTGGCTGAATCAGGCTGATGTCCAATTCTTTGGTCCTTGAACTTCCTCGTTCTGGGCCTCCCTGTCCCTCTTTCCAACTGGGGACAGAGAAGCCCTAGAGCTCACTTTGAAGGAGTCCAATGGGCTAGGGAGGCCAGAGAGACTGAATCAGGCCGTAAACCTGCTGTTCGCCAGATATTGTGCCAACACTGGAGATACAAAGAAAAAGAAGAAAAAGTTTACAATCCACTTGTCATTGTCATCATCATAGCTACCGTTTATATAGGACCTACTGTGTGCTAAACACTTTATCAATATTATTTTATCCAATCCTCACAACAACCCTGGGCAGTAGGTACTACTATTATCCCCATTTTACAGATGAGGAAAATGAGGCAAACAGAGGGTAAATGACTTGCCCAGAGTCATGTAGCTAGTAAGTGTCTGAGATAGGATTTAAACTCAGGTCTTCCTGATTCCAGGGATTGAGACAAAGAACCATTCCTGGAGTGCTTATAGCAAAAGGATGGATGGGCAAATAATTAGCCGATGGCCTGACCAAAGGGCGAGCTTTCTCTTGGTTGAGCCAGATCTATTGGTTTAAAAAATGGTAAAAAAAATCAGCATTGGTCTCTACCATCCCCCTAATTCTTGTAAAGTAAAAACTGAGAATTCTCAAAACAATGAGAAGTTGGTCCCAGAATGGTCTTGCCAGCCTCTTGTAACTCTATATATTTTACCCTTAACCAGAAATGTGTTTGTCTGGTTAAAAGCCAAAGTCATCGTCCACTGCTCTTAAGAGAAGGCATTTCCTTTGCGGGGTGGCCTTCTTATTCCCTTTTCTGGATTCCCTGAAACTTTCCCCCTTGGAACTTTCTCTTCAGATTCCTGGTTTGAGTTGGGGAGCCCCTGTGAGCTCTGTCTCTGTGGGTGAAGGATGCGTACCAGCAGAGAAAGGGTTAATGACCTCTCACCCCCACCCCACCACATTGCCAGCGGTCATTGGACCTGGGCAGATGGAGCCTCGGGAACCCCCCCTCCCCCCCATGCCTGATTCCACTGAGTCTGAGCTCAGTCGTACAGAGAACACTCCCAGACCTCCCTCTTCTCTTTCCCTTCTCCTGGGCTTTTATCTCTCATCCCGCCAGTTCTGTTCAGTTCTGTCCGACGTAATGGATGCCAGGGGGATTTGCTTTTGCCCTGCTCGTTACTATAAAACGCCAGATGTTTTGAGACTTCACGGTTCTTTTCAACCCTTTTCCCCCCCTTTATTGGAGTCTTCTTTTGTAACATGCCACACATGTGGGAATCGACCCTTTCAAGAAGCGACCTCTCTCTGTTCATCAGACACAACTATTTCCCCACCCCACCCCCCACCATCTACATTGTTCCAGTTTTTGTCCTGTCTCCCTTTAGGAAGACCTGTTTGGGCCTGGGTTTGAGGCTAAGTGATGCCCCTTACACACTGTGGGACCCTGGGCATGTCTTGGACATGCTCTCTGTACCCCACTTTCCTCAGCAAAATGAGGGGCTTAGACTCGGTGGTCTCCATAGACCCTCTCCTTTCTGTCATTTTGTACTCTGATCTCCCTCCCAGCTGAAAGTCTCTGTTCTCACGCACATTCCGTATTCTAAGGGCCCTTCAAACACTGACATTCTCTGTTCCGAAGTCTCTCCCATGTTGGACATTCTGTGAATCTTTGAATTTAGGGTCTCACAAGGTCTGTGGATTTTTCTGCTCTTAATAAACTGCACACATTTGTTCTTTCCTCTGCCTACAGGAGGACAGTAGGGGTTGGGAACCGCCCCAGGGAATTAAAGCTTCTAGGGCAATGTAGTGGTAGGGAAAAGCCATAGTTCTGCCCATGGCTTTATCACTGAGAAGCTCAGGTCTGTGACTCCATTCCTGAACTCAGATGAACAGCCTGAATGGACCCTCTGACCATTTCCTAATTATAAATTAAGCAGATCCCCACAAGAAAGGGCCTCCTCTCTCCTGACCTTCCTTATCTCCAACTCAAAGGGATAGAAGGAGAAGACTGCCGATGTATATCCTCCCAAGTTAGCTATGAGAGACAAAATGCCCCAAAGGAACAATGACCTCAGATATCTATACCCACATGCTCGAAGTTTAGGTAACAAAGAAAAGGAACTGTATATCCTAACACCAGAAGACGTTTGACTTTGTAGTGTCACTGGAACTTAGTGGGATGAAACTTGTGTCTCTAAGTGGTGTGGCCTCATCTTCCTGAGTTCAAATCCATCCTCAGATGCTTCCCAGCTGTTGGACCCTGGGCAACAATTCCAGCAAAAAAAGAAAAGCAGAATTTGTTTGAATAGACTGATGTGGATGCATAGGTCACTCTCAACCAAACCTTGACTTTTTAAAAAATGTACAAAAGATGGAAAGAAGGGCAGGTAATAGAAAATAGATATAAGAATGCAACACAGACCTTTTAAAAAAGTGTTTAAAAAAGTGGGGAGGGAGGGGGAGAAAAATTTAAAACTTATGGAAGTGATTGTTGAAAACTGAAAACATATTAATTATTAAAAAATGTCAGAGATGATAAAGCACAGAAGGAACAGGAGTTGGTGGACAAATTAGGACAACAAAAAGAGGGCTATTTTTAAAGTTATCTTGTAAGAAAAAGGAACACTGAAAGGATGGAATTTTTTCTTGGGATGGGTGAGACAGTGATGACAGAATGGAGAAAGAAGGTAGACCCGTTCAATTCTTTGTTTATTTCTCTGCAAAGAAAAATAACTTTTGCCTTGGAAAGGAGAGAACAAAAATGACTAATCAGGAGCTGATACCCAAGATAAGTAAGGTGATAGTAAGAGAGCCTCAAGCTGCTCTAGAGGGAGTCAAGGAGCCCCATCCTTCAGTCCAGAAAGAACTGGCCCTGAGTGCTGAGCTCCTGGTCAAGGACACTTGAAAGATTGTGGACAACAGGAGAGATGCTATCAGATTAGAGAAAGGCACACGTTGTCCTGATTCTCATAAAAGGACTGAAAGCTATAGGCCAGTGAGCTTGATTTTGATTCCTGGAAATACTCTCAAGCAGAACACTAAAGGGATGGTTAGTGAGCTTCCAGAAAAGGAGGCAGTGATCTGTCTCCAAGAGTCAGCTTGGCTTCATCAGGGACAGGTCATACCAGCTTCATCTCATTTCCCTTTTTCAGAGGGTCACGAAACCAACAGGTCAGGAGAATGTTATGTCTAGAGTTCACCTTGATTTTAAGAAAACTTTTGATAAAGTGACTCACACTACTGTTCTGGAGAGGCGGATTCAGAGCTGGTTAAGTGACCAGATGTGAAGAAGAGTTGTTATGGTCCATTGTCAGAAGAATTTCCAGTGAGGTATCCCGGGGATCTATGCTTGACCCTTGTACTGCTGAACATTTACATCAATAACTTGGATAAAGTTACACATAGATAAACCTGGATTATAAGTTCCTTGAAGGCAAGGACTGTATTTTGTCTCTTTTTGTGTCCCTGGTACTTAGTGCGATGCCTGACGTATAGTAGGTATTTAATAAATGTTGTTGTGGTACAGTCATTTCAGACCTGTCCAACTCTTCATGACCTCATTTGGGGTTTTCTTGCCAAAGATACTGGAGAGTTTTGCCATTTACTTCTCCAGCTTATTTTATAGATGAGGAAACTTAGACAAACAGGGTCAAGTGACTTGCCCGGTCACACGACTAGTGATTGACTGAGGCCAGATTTGAACTCAGGTCCTCCTACCTCCAAATCCAGAGCTTTATGCACTATGGAACCACCTAGTTTAAGTGCCCACTCCATGCCAGGTCCTGTGCTAGCTGCTCAGGATATGTGTATAAAGAATTAAAAGATTCCTGCTCTCAAGGAGCTGACATTATAAAGCGGTGCAGTAGGTAGGAAGGACAACTACTGTGTTCTGTCTCTCCCACAAGGCATCCTGCTGCTTCTGAGTGGAGAAAAGTGGTCAAATTTAACAGATGTTGTAAAGGCCGAGGGGAAATGACAAGATTTGGCAGCTTATTAGAGACATGGGATGAGGGAGGGTGAGGAGTGTGGGGTGATGTTGTGATTACAACTTTGGAGACTAGAAGGCGATTCCTTGGACAGAAATGGGGAAGTATGGAAGGTGGGAGCATTTGGGGGGAAAGACAATGAGTACCATTTTACACGTGTTGAATCTGAGGTGTCTCTGATGCATCCAGTTTGGTATGTCCAGTAGGCATCAGGAAATGTGGGATTTTAGCTTAGGGAAAGAGAGACAGGCTGGATATATCGATCTGGGAGTCATCAGGATAGAGATGGTAGTTAAACCTTATAGAAAGAGAGAATGGGGCGGGGAAGAGAGAGAGGGTAGGGGTAAAGAGAAATGGGGAGAGAGGAAGAGAGAGAGTTGAGTAGTTGAGTTGTTGAGTTTAGGTCTTAAGACAGAACTTGGAGAACATGTACAGTAAGGGGTTGATATGGATATGAGCCCCCAAAGGAGCCAGAGAAGGAGTAATCAGACACGTGGAAGGAGAGCCAGGAGAGAGTGATGTCACCAGAATCCCAGCGAGGAAAGAGTAATCAGGAAAAGAAAGTATACAGCCGAGTTAAAAGCAGCAGAGGTAGAAAAGGATGAAGGCAGCAGCCTTGGCAGTGAGGTCACTGGTAACTTTAGAGAGAGGACAGTATCCACTGAGGGATGACAATGGGAGGCAGCTCATTCCAGCTGGGGAAGGGATGAGAGATGGAGCAAGATCCCTTGAGGGGATGGTGGCGTCTAGTAAATTTTGGGTTGATTTTTTGCTTGTTTTTAGGGATGAGAAAGACGTGCAGAAAAATAAAAAGTTGGATATTTGAGAGGGGTGGGTGGAGAATACAGTCTTTCATCATAACCTTGACTGTTAACATTGCTGAGCACAGTAAGGTCTGCACATTACTGGGCTTACAAGACCTTGTCTCATCTCAAAACATCCTCATGAGATAAGTGGGATGGGGGGTTGGGGGGCATTATCCCTGCTTAATAACTGAGGATACTTGAGGCAGAGAAAAGGCAAGTGCATTGCTCAACGTCATAAAGGAAGTCCGTGAAAGAGGAGGGATTTGAACGGACACCTTCTTGACTCTGTGTCCAGTTACTTCCAAAGAGATGGAGCCCAGAAGTCTAAGGGCTGCTAGGCAGCGCTGCAGTGCATAGAGTGCTGGGCCTGGTGTCAGGCTGACTTATCTTCCGAGTTCAAATCTGGCCTGAGACACTTGCTAGCTGTGTGACCCTGGGCTAGTCGCTTTACCCTGTTTGCCCTAGTTTCCTCATCTGTAAAATGAGCTGGAGAAGGAAATGACAAACCACTCCAGTATCTCTGCCAAGAAAACCCTAAATGGGGTCACAGAGAGTCAGATAGGACTGCACAACCACCAGGGATCTAATGCCAAAGAAAATGTGTCTCCCAAGATAATGATCATCAACTCTCCTTTCTCTAGTGCTTTAAAGTTGTGACTGGGACTGAGCCTGTGTGTATGAGGCTGGAGTTAGAGTCAAAAAGACCTGAGTTCAAATCCTGCCGTTTACTAAACTCTGGGCAGATCCATATCCTCTCTCAGCCTCTGCTTTCTCATCTGCTGAAGGAGGGAGTTTGGCTCCATGGTCCTTTCTAGCTCTAAAGTTGTATGTGATCCTTCGATCTGTAAAATGGGGTTGATGATAGAGATAGTATCTCCCTCACACAATTAGTGAGGATCAAATCAAGGGGGATAAAATGTGTTTTCTTCCTTTTTTACTGTAAAATACAAAGTATTTTACTTACAATAAAATGGACACTTGGCATCTTCTGCAGTAGAGTGGAAACCTTATCATCACCGGTGTTTACAGAGCACTTTGAGGTTTGCAAAGCACCTTAGAAATACTATCTCATTTGATTTTCACAACAACCCTGTGAAGTAGTTGCTAGGATTATCCCATTTTATAGATGAGGAAACTGAGGCTGAGAGGGGTTAAGGGACTGAACCAGGGTCATATAGCTAGTAAACATCTAAGTCAGGTTTTGAACTCAAGTCTTCTAACCCCCAAGGCCCATCATTTTATCTTCCTGTCTCCAGTGCCCGATACATAGTAGGTCCTTAATAAATGCTTATTTACTTAAAATGTAATAGATTCTCATTGACTAAGCAAGATAGGCAGTGCAAGGATTATTTATTTTTTAATCTTTTTAGTGTATACTTAGTCACTTGCTAGGCAGTTACCTCCCTCTTGAATCATCCTTGTAACTAACCAAACCAACAAATGAAGTGAATGTGGCTGACGGGGGTGGAAAAGCCTGTGTTCCCGAAATCCCTCATTTCTCTAAAAGAAGGACGTCCATTTCACTTCTGGCCCTCGTGGAATGTCCACGCACCGCTGTTTCCTTGGCCACTCCCCAGGCAAGGAGCGCCCCTTTGCCTCCATTTCGTGGCTACCACAAAAATGCTGCTGTGAATGGGCTGGAGTCTACAGACCTTTGATTTCCGTGGCGTCTATGCCCGGCCCAAGGCTCTGAACAATTTAGTCACTTTTTCTTGAGGTTATCTCCATTTTGCAGCCAAGAAAACTGAGTTTTGGACAGATGATATGAATTACACAGGGGCGCAGAGCTGTTCCATGGGAGGCTAGGATCTGAGGCAGCCCCCAACTCTCATCCTTCCACTTCTTTTACTGGATTGTGCCTGTTGAATTAACTAGCAGTTTACCTTCTCCCACCCCCTGAGCTTTTCTGGTCAGTGATTAGCACTGGGAACCCACATCTGTTGCTGTCCAGGTGATTTTTGTATTGTGCCTCTCAGACTTGACAGGTTGGAAGGAGGACTTTGCTCAGGGATCCTGCTTTGGCCCCCTTTCTAATCTTGTCATCGTCTGGTTTTGCCTTAAAAAACCCCAGTAGGGGGCACTCTGAAGACACCACGTGAGCCCCATGAGATCATACTCTTCAGTTTTCTCCAGAGGCATTCCTCATGAGAGGAGGCCCCTAAAGATGATGGGGAACCTTTTACAGATGAGTAAGTTGAGCCCTCTAGAGAGGAAATGACTGGCCCAAGGTCACACTCCAGTGGTTGTCAGGGCTCAATTATAGTAGTAGCTGCTGGGAGCAGGAGTCTTTTGCCTCCAGCCTCCATACTGCTGCTAAAGTGACCCTCCCAAAGCTCAGATCTGACCGTGTCACCCCCTACTCAGTAAACTCTAGTGACTTCCTGTCACCTCCAGGGTCAAATATAAAATCCTGTTTGGCCTTCAGAGCCCTGCATAACCCGGTTTTCCTCTCTGCCCTCCTCTGTCCAGTCATCTTACTTCTGCCTGCCCCAACCCCTCCACCATGGCAGCAGCTTCATTTCTATCCCCTGAAAACAATATTCCATCTCTCGCCTCCAGGCATTTGCATTAGCTCTCCTCAATTCCTGGAACTCTCTCCCTGCTTGTCACTGACTCTTGGCTTCCCTGACTTCCTTCAGGTCCCACCACAGGAAACCTTAGAAGGCAGCTCGGTGGCTCAGTGAATAGGGCACTGGGCCTGGAGTCAAAAAGACCTGAGTTCAAATTCAGCCTCAGACACTTACTATCTATGTGATCCTGGGCAAGTCACTTAACCTCTATTTGCCTTAATTCACTGGAGAAAGAAATGGCAAACCAATTCAGTATCTTTGCCAAGAAACCCCCTGGTTTTCTGGTTCATACGTGACTGAACCACACAACAGAGACCTTTCCCAGTCTCTTATTCTACTTCCTTCTCTCTGTTACTTTCCATTTATCCTGACGGTATCGTGTTTGTGCAGATCGCGGCATGTTTTTTCCACCGTTAGACTGTGAACTCCTTGGGATCGGGGGAATATTGTCTGCCTTTGTTTGTCTCCCGGCTCTTGGCCCATAGTAGGTGCTTGGTACGTAGTAGGTGCTTAATACATGTTGGTCCGCTAATTGTCTTTGGTCTGTATTCATCTGTCTCTGTCTCTTTCTCCCTGTATCTCATTCTCTCTCTACCTCTATATATCCACATTCAGCTCCACATCTGTTTCTGCCTTTATCCATCTATATGTCTCTGATCCACCACCTTTCTGCCTTCTTTCAGGAGGTGCCCTTCCATTCAATTCAGCACCCATTGATTTTGGGCCTACTGCTTTCAGTGTGTGGCCCTGAAAATAGACTCAAAAGTGAAATAATCCTTACCCTCAGGGAATTTCCATTCTCCTGGGAAGAAATGAAATCCGTACAGAAAAATGGATTATTTGGTGATTGTTCAATTCAGAATTTTAAAAAAATTTAAAATCAAAGAAAGAAAACAAATCTGTCTTGATCCCCAGCTAACCCTCCCAGCCCTGGCCCACTCATGGCCATGCTCCCTACTCCTTAGAGGGTGGGCTCTGGGGCAGACCTGGGAGTCAGGGATGCACACAGAAGGTTGCATTATGAATGACCTTGTCTTTCCACCCAGACTTCACATGGTGAGCCCGAGAGGGAAAGAAGCGTGCGCAGCTTTGCCCAGTGGATCAGTGGCCACACTGGCTCACAGTACAGCATCTTCTCCATCACTTGGCCATAGGATGCCCAGGTGTCCCTGGCTGGCCCAGTCAGGGCCAAAGCGACTTTGATCAGGCATAGCTTTTGTTTTGATAACAGAAAATGCCCTAGACAGCTGCGTGCCTCTGGGCAACTGCTGGGCCCACCGGGCTTCTCTGACCTGTGCTGACCCTTTTGGTCCGTAAATAAAAGGCAGCCTGTTCAGCCAGCCCCGCAGCTGAGGTGGGCATTAACGAGAGTTTCTACAAGTGGCGCACAGCCTCTCCTCAGGCCTGGCTTCTCTCTCTTCCCACCATAACTCATTTCCAACATGAATGTCACTTGCTGCCACTGCCTTCACAGTTGGCTGCTCCTGACCCTCCTGGTGACAGGTACTCCAGACACAGCCCAGCGTGAAACCTGAGAAAAGCTGCCTGCGCCACCTCGCCCCTCAGGTGCCACTCAGCTGTGAGAAGGGAGCAAAGAAAAACATTTTAGGCAATTGGAGTTATTACGTTAAATTGTTTGAGTAAGGCAGGCTAGGAGCCTCTTGGAGGGCATGCTCATCAAGCCAGCCCACGAGACTGTGTTTTTAATTAGCTTTTGTACAAACACAGAGTGTGCTGGGGTGGCTTGGGGGGACAACTGGCATGGATTCATATTAGAGTCAGGAGAGGCCTGAGAACAGGGGATGTCAGGGCTGGGAGGGGCCTGAGAATAGGGGATGTCAGGGCTGGAGGGGCCTGAGAATAGGGGATGTCAGGGCTGGAGGGGCCTGAGAACAGGAGATGTCAAGGCTGAGGGGTGAGGGGGACATCGTGGAAGCCTCATAGGATGGTAGCTTTTAGAGCTGGAAGAAACTTTAAGTGGCCTCTAGTCTATCTCCCTCTTGTCACAGAGGAGCAAACTACGTCCCAAAGAGGTTTAAGGGACTTGTCTCACAGGTAATAAGTGTCAGAGTGGGGATTTGAACCTGGTCTCTCTTCCCTCCAAATGTATTGTACCGTCCACCTTTTAAAGTTCTGGATTTGTTTTGCTGCCTCCTGAGATCCCAGCTTCCTTTGGACCCTGCAGTGCAGTGATCCTCTCATTCAGTAGTGATCTAAGGCCATCCTTAGCCCTGACTACTTTCTGAAGGCTGACCTGTCTAGCCTAGCCTCTGCCTCCCTCTCCGGACTTCGTGGAGGACTGTTCTCCCAGCCTCCCTTTTTCTTCCCCCCAGGCTACATCAGCTTTGAACCAAACCAGAGAGCTTCACTCTCTTGCCAGGATTCTAACCATTTAAAGACTACAGGACCCAGGTTTCCTGGTCTCCTTACCTCCAGCCTCTCCCCAGCCCATCCTTTAGACAGCTGCCAAATTAATATTCCTAGAGCACATGTCTGCTACCCCCTCCCATAACCTCCACTGCCTCCCTATTACTTCTAGATTCAGTCAGTCAATAAATGCTCAAGTGCCTGTTATGTGCCAGGCAAAAAACAGTCCCTGCCCTCAAGGAACTTACAGTCTAATGAGAGAAACAACATGTAAGCAAAAGTGTACAAAATGAGCTTTTTATGTGATAAATAGGGGGAAATTCAGAAAACTCAATTCAGAAAGCATTTATTAATCACCTACTATGTTCTGGCCTTGGCATCTGGGGGACAGTGGATGGAGTCAGGCTAGAGTTCCCATCTTCTTCACAAGTTCAACTCTACCCTCAGACACTTAGCTGTGTGACCCTGGGCAAATCACTGAACTCTGTTGGCCTCACTTTCCTCATTTGTAAAATGAGCTGAGAAAGAAGGTGACAAACCCCTCCAATACCTCTGCCAGGAGAACCCCAGTGGGGTCACGGAGAGTCGGACACGACTGAAATGACTGAACAAGAACCTCGTATTGGTGCTGAAGGGATCCTTCTGGTGTATCCCTGGTTTTTCTCCAGATGGAATGTGGGCTTCTTGGAAGGAGGGATTGTTTCATTCTTTGTACTTGTGAGCTAATACAGTGTCTGACACGCAGTAGAAGCTTCATAATCATTGGCTGGTTCAGTGAGAGAGAAGTGCCTGTTACTTTAATAGCTCTGGTCTGGATACAGGTTGTTTGTTGGTTTAGTTAGGAATAAAGGGTAGCCATAGGTTGGACTCTACATCGGGCCCTTGGTAAAGGCAGCCGGAGGGGGAAGGACCAGAACGCTCAGAGTCAGGAGTCCTAGTCCTGGGACATGGAACAAGCCACTTCCTGGGGCCGCAGTTTTCCCCATCCCCCAAATGGGTACGGTGATGCTAAGAATGCTCATTTACGTAGGGATAGATGTTTTGTCCTCCCTCAGAGCAATCCTGAGACACAAGGGGGGGGGGGCAAACATTACTAATCCCATTTCACAGAGGAGGAAACAGAGGCTCTTTGGTTGTAATCACATGGTGAATCAGAAACTAAGGCAGGATTCAAACCCAGGTCTCTCTTCAGTCTTAAATCACCCTGTACTCAAAGTGCTGCTTGAGAAGAATCTCTTGTAGGCAAGACCCTTCCTCCCTCCCATGAGCCCTTGGGCTCCCTACAGACATTTGTTCCCACATCTTTCCAGGTCTGGCCCCTGGAAAGGGGCTAGCGTTAGAGCCAGAGGAACAGAGCTGGGTTCCAGGTGGTATCACCTCCTTACCTGCGGGATGTCTCTGGCCCTCAGCCAGAAAGGAGAGGGTAAGAGCAGATGACCTGTAAGGATTCTTCTAGCCCTAAATCTGCAAACCTTCTCCTTTTTTTAAATTAAATGTTATTTTTTCAATTATCAAGCAGGTTTTTGTTTTTTTTTAATCCATGTAACTTCTCTACACCAATTGACTTTGTAACAAGTGTGCGTAGCCAAACGAAACAAACTCCCACATTGGTCGTGTCCAGAAAAATCTGTGGTTCCTTCTGCACCTGAGCCCTCCATCCTGAGGTGGGCAGTGGTCTTCTAGGAGGTTGCTTGGTAACTGAACTGGCCAGAGGCCTTAAGGTTTTCAAAGCTTTCTGTCTTCACAGTGTTACTATCACTGTATACATTGTTCTCTGGGTTCTGCTCAGCTCATTCTGCGTCAGTTCATACAAGTCCTCCTCTTTTCTTAGAGCACAATTGTATCCCAAGCTTCCAACCCTCTTCTCTTTTGGATGGGTCTCCCCCAAAGCCCAGGGGTAGAAGGAACCCCCTTGGGCAAGTCTCTGAGACTCCAGTTCCTTGTCTATAAATAGCGCTGATATGAACCCACCCTGACCAGGTTGTAGTAAGGATCCAGTGAGATAAGATGAATCTAGTGCCTGGCAAACCTTGAAGGCTACAGGAATGTCGCTGTTGATGCTGCTGTCTCTGTGTTAGGCCCCAAGCCCACATCTCCCTCCACCGCCCAGCCAGGCTTTTGCACTTATAGCCATAAAACTTTTCTGAAGACCCAAGAGTCTTCCACAGGAGCGGAGAATTTCAGATCAGGATAGAGGAATCTGTCCAAGACTCCAGTCTTGAGATAGTGACACAGAGTAGTGACTCGTGGAGACCAGAGTCTTTGGGCTGGGCAGTGGTTTTATGCCCTGATGAGGTGCTGGCCCATCTGCTCCCTAAATCCGGTGCCCGTGGTGAGAGCCTATCTCCAAAGGAGTCGCTACTCTTTTTAGGTCCCAGTGGGCAGCTGTAACTCTGGGAGACGCCCACACTGGCCAGCCACTCCGGCTGATTCCCCTGCTCTAGAGGTTGAAAGGCTTTTTAATGAAAAGCGATGAACTCCTTCACATTCCATATGAAAAAAGGGAAGATTGGAAGACCAGAGTGCCTTCGGCAGGGTCACACAGCAAAGAAGAACAGGATGGAATACAGATGTGCCTCCTCCAAGCCCACCAGCACACAAAGTTGCTTAGTTTTCAAGTTAGGTGAGGGAATGGATGTTTCCCATTGGCGTAGCTTTGGGGTTTCTTTGTGGGGCTTTTGGGTAGAGAAGAAACATAAACCAATATGAAACCTTGGGTAGTCTCATTTCCCACGTAGTGATTGGCCCTCTCCATTCCCACGAGCACCAGCTCACACTTGTCATCACTTATCTTAGAGCAGGGATTAGCACCGGGGGGAAAAACTGATAAAAGAAACCATCCTTAAGCACTTAGCTGGAAGTCAGCTGAAATTGTGCAAGGGCATGAGCCCAAGATTTGTCTGGTTAATCTTGAGTGAGCCTGTGGGTTTCTTTTACCAGGAGCCATCTGTGTTGGGGTGTGGAGAGATGGGCTAATGCGAATGGGAAGGAGAGGTTGGGGAGAGAGATGGCAGCAGAACATTGCTAATTACCCCCCCACCTCAGATTCAGGACACAGGTCATAGGACTGAAGGATCCTAGATTTATTGCTGGGAGACAACTTAGAGGTCATTGAGTCTACCTCTACCTCCTATTTTACAGATGAGGAAACTAAGGCTGAGAGGTTAAGTGACTTATCCAGGGTCACGCAGCTAAATGTCTCAAGCAGAATTTGATCATAGATCTCTACCTGGAAGGGACTTTAAAAACTGTTTAGGTCACCCCCTCCATTTTAGAGATGAGGAAACTGAGGCCCATGAAGGTTAGTATATGTGAAATACATGTTATAAAGATTAAGATTTTATATTATATACATTATATACATAATAATATATGGCTCCATATATGTCAGTTATTATCTATAAAAGGAGAATAAAATCTCTCCTCCCTTTACCTCACCGGGCTATTTGTGAGGATCAAATGGGATAGTAGAAGTGAAAGTGATTTGTAATTACACATGCCAGGTGTTTATGACAGACTGGCATCTCAGAAGTTTGGTGATCCATCCCGAGCCCAGAAGATTCTGGCCATGCTCTCCTCCAGACAGGAGGCCTTAGCTGTAGAAGTAGTGTTTAGAGGATAACCCAGCCATCCCATTGTAAGTAACACGTGTTCCTGATGGCCTAGAACTGGATTGAAGCACTTTGGAATCCTAAGATATTAGCATCATGGAATCTTGAATGTTGGTCACAGAATTGTAGAATATTCTTGAACATGGAATTCTAGAATTATGGAGTGTTCAAGCCCTAGAACCTCAAAATGTTAAGCTGTTAGCTAGGCCCTCTAATCTGAAAGGGGGTCCCCATAGCACTGGTGTACCAAGGAGAACAGCAGGCACAGATGCTGAGTGCGGTGCCCAGGGTCAATCAGTTAACTATTAATAGAAGGGCTGTCACTGGATCCCGGGTCTCCAGGCTGTTGGTTATTCCCCCTGCCTCATATTATTCCAAAAAGTTTGGGTTTTGTATTTTATTCTGAAAAATGGGAGTATAGAATCCTGGGAAAGGACCCAGTCATTTATTTACCAAGTTCTTGCTACATGGCAGTTACCAAGACATCAGAAGCTTGTATTCCCATGGGCTGAGAAAACGTTCACTAGGAAATAGAGAACAAAGTGCAAAAGAGGAAAAGTGATTTGGCCAGGCTGGTGGCCTTTGGAGGAGGCAGCCCTTGAGTGGGTCCTGGGAGGGATCGAGGAGCTGCAAGAGATGGGAGTGAGAATCTGGAAGAAAGGCATAGGATAAGATGGAAGGTTGTACTTGGGGAACAGCAGCTAGGCTAAGCGGTCAAGCTGCCTAGAGCATGTGAAAGACAACTATGTGGCACTCCCTCGAACGTCAGGGCTTTAAATACCAAGCACAGGAGCTGGCATTGTATCCTACAGGCAACAGGGAGCCATTGGCATTATATGAGAGGAGAATCTCACTTTGGCAGCTTGTGGAGGAGGCCTTGGAGAGGGGAGAGAGAAGTACTGAAGGGTCTTTATCACTCATCTTTCCAACCAGTGACCAGGTCTTACCGAGTGTGTCTCCATGACTCTTGCATCTGTCCTATTCTCTTCATTCAGATAGCCACAGCCCAAATCCAGGGCCTCACTGCCTCCTGCCTGAATTTGGGCTGATGAAGTAGAGAGAAGAGCTGAGAATGGCCCTAATGTGTTGAACCTATGGAACTGGAGAGAGAGAGACAGAGACAGAGACAGACGACAGAGAGAGGAGAAACAGGAAAGGAGAGAAGAGAGAGAGGGGAAGTGAAAGAGGAGGGAGAGAAAGAGAGGAGGTAAAAGGGAGAAAGAATGGAGGGGGGAGGAAAGGAGAGAAGGAGAGAGAAAGAGAGACAGAAGGCACTTTAGAAATTGTTTGGTTGATTGACCTGAGAAAAGAGCCAGAAAATGCCTCACCTTAGGTCTCACAACCAGTCAGTGGCACACAGCTGGCCATCACTAGAACCTAGATCTTTAAACTTGTATGATAATAGAAATACAGAATTTCAGAATTAGAAGGAAACTGCCAAAGTATCCAGAAAAGATCCCTCTGTGCACACATGAGCTACCCCCATCCATAGGTTGCTATACCACAAGTGAGGAAGGAAACACAAAGTGAATACTTGTGACCAAAAATACCGGAAAATACATATATAGGGAACCAGTGTGGCCAGGACACATCATGCCTCCATCTCTGTCAGCTGTTGACATGCTCTGATGAGTTCACTGAGCTGCTCTCTGTAGGCACTGTTTGTCTGGTCTCCTCTCAGTGCGGGGCAGCTCACTGCATTTTGGGTAGCCTGCTCCTCTTGTGATCACTGAGTTGCTGTCTGCTAACATCTGCTGGGTTTCAGTTCCTCAGAGACAGCTACTGGCCTCTCTTACTCCTCCATCTAACAAGGATAGGCTGATATTTCTTAGTTCATTTTTGAGGCTGGGAGACCCCATACCCACCTTGCCAACAGGAAAGAGCCCTAGAATAAGATGGTCATTTTTTTATTGCCTCTGTCCAGTGCTGATTCAAGGTTAGTGGTCTGGGAAATTATCTATTTGGGATTTGAAAATTCCTTGTAACTCCTGTTGAATCCCTGATTGTAAATTTGTGCATGCAGTACCAAATTGGGGGGTGCAGGGCTTAGATTCTCAAACCTCTGGGAGCCTCATTCCCAAGGTCGTCTGCCAAGCCTAGAGGCCTGTATTGGGCTACCCGAGTCTTCCTTACCTCACCTCCTGAGGTCTTCGGCTGGCCACGCCGGATGCACGTATGAGAGAAAGGACGTTCCAGAGTCGAACAGGGGTTGAGCTTTATTACAGGGTTTCGGTTACAAGTGCGGGGGAGTCTTCTTTCTTAGGACGAAGAGGGGGAGATTTCCTAAGGAGGCTAAGCTTAAGGGATTGGAAGTAGAAGTACAAGCGGGGAGAGAGGGGGAGGGGAGAGAGGAAAGAAAAGAAACGGAGCCCTACTTTTCTCTTTGGCTCCACACGTGCTAAGAGAGCTTTTAGGCTTCCTCAATCCTACTTAATCTTCAGCCACACAGTTTGCATCTCAATACCATGCTGTTAGGTAACTAGGTGTGCTCCAATCCGGGACGACCTCGAGGGCAGGGAGACTCCACCCATCAGGTATCTCCGGGGGAGAGGCGGAAATACCCGAGCTAGCCGAGCTAGCTCAGTCTGACCTTCTCGAACCCCCGCTGTTCATGGAGGGCCTCGTAAGACTCTAAGATTTAGAAGTCCCACTTTTACCTGCCCGAGACTGTCCACACGGATTTGAGCTTCCAGTCCCAACAGTCCTCTTTGATTGGAACGCAAATCAGGTTTGGGGAAGCAGTCAGAGTCCAAATTCCTGCCTTTGTTTTAAGGAAGTATTTTTGCCTCTCTGAGAGGCAGGACAGCATCATGAAAGGAGCACAGGTCTGGATCCAGCAGATGAGAAGAATCTCAGGGTTAGGGTTGGCTCCTTTTTGTCAGCTGTTGCCCCATTTTTGCTGCCTTTAGCTTCAGATTTGGAATCCAAGACCAAAACTAGAATTCCAGATCTGCTGCTTCCCCCAGTCTGACCTCCACCACTTCAGGCTACTTCTTCTAAAATGAAGGAATGGATCAGATAACCACTCAGATTCCTCTCACCTGGGAGGGGGGAAACCTGGTTCCTTTTCTCTCCTGGGTGATCCTTGGTCCTTTCAGTCTGGGAGTCAGGCTGGCAAAGCGTCACATGTACCAGGCTTCTCCTGCCCACCCGCCCTGCTCCATCCTCCGACTCCTCAGATATTCTTTTCCACCTTCTTAGCCCTTCCTTCTAGTCTTATAAGGCTTTAGAAAGTCATGTTTTGGATAATCCTATTAAGCTCCACTCTTGAAGGTAACCTTGTCTCCTTCGGAAAGAGATTCTAATGAAAATCACAACAGATGTGTTCAAATGGTGGCAAATGGTGGCAAATGGTGGCAGGAGAAAAAGAAAGGGAAGGAGGAGGGACACGCAGTCTGTACTTAGGTTAGAATTTGCCTCCTGATACTTGCCAAGAGATACATCAGTCAAACCTTACATGCCTCCTGCCCCCCAACTCCATTTTGATTACCCTCTCTCTCTCTCCTTGTGTCCAGTTTGAAGGGTGCAACAAGGCCTTCTCTCGGCTGGAGAACCTGAAGATTCACCTCCGGAGTCACACAGGGGAGAAACCCTACCTGTGCCAGCATCCGGGCTGCCAGAAAGCTTTCAGTAACTCCAGTGACCGGGCAAAGCACCAACGTACTCACCTGGACACGGTAACTCCCCACCCTGCCCGTCCCAGCTTTTAGAAGGGCAAGGAAAGAAAAGGGAAGGAGGAAGACAGGCAGGAAGAGGAAGGGGGAGAAGATTCTGGAGCTGGCAGGAAGGTGGTGTATCAAAGGTATACCTTCCCACTTCCTTTCAGAAGAATCTTTTTAGCAGATTCACCAAAACATGATCAAGTCTACAGTAAAACATCCCTTTCTTATTTTACTTATTGAAACAATGCCCCAACCATCCCACTTACTTATTGGACCTATCGCCTAGACATCCTGTTTCTTTGTTCCTCCCATGGAAGTACTAATGTGCCAACTATCCCATTTCCTTATTTTTCCCACCAAAACATCACAGAAACCAAGCTGGTTCCTTATTTCTCTCCTAAAGCTAATAGTTTGCTATTCTATTTCTCTCTTTTTTTTACTACATCCCTTTCAGACAGGAGAGGAGGGAGAGAGTTGGTCCAAAGAATCTGGATGACCTCTGGCTCTGGGATTTTAGCAAGCTGAATCTTTCCCTGTCCCCTGACTTCCCCCCACTACTTCTGTCCTCTCGGAGAATGAGTTGGGCCAGTGCATTGTAGAGGAAGCTCCAGGTTCCCATGAAGCAGCTGTGCTAGTCTTATATGGCCTGAATGGAATCTTTTGGAGTTGAGGAGCAGGGGAAAGGAGGGCAGGATTCTAGCCAGTCTTAGTCCTTGCACATCTTTGTGTGAACACGCTTGCCTTTCTCCTCTTTCTGCAGAAGTCCTAGAGAAAATGAGGTCACTTCCACTTGACTGGACCTCCTTATATGAGGTTTAAAGTCGTTAACATGGAGGGCCTGGAGCAAAAGGGGGGGGGGCCATCCTTAACCACTCTCCTGAGATGGCCAGAACAAGGGAGCTAATAACTAGGCCCATGGTCCCCTGCCCTGATCACACCCCATTTAGAAGATTGAGTTCAGTTCTGGGTCCCAGAAGTTAGGAAAGATGTTGTTAGAGTGTCCAGAGAGGGGCAGCCAGGATGGGGAGGGGCCTCAGGTCTGTGCCATGTAGGATCATTGGAAGGAAGGTTGACCCAAAAACAGAAGGATTTAAAGAGCTTGTCCTTCAGAAAAGGGGCTAACTGGTTTTGTTTGGTCCTGGAACAATAAAGGAAGGTATAATTGAAAAGATTTAGGAAAAATAAGCAGAAGGGGCATCTAGGTGGTGCAGTGGATAGGGCACGAGTCCTGAGGACCTGAGTTCAAATCTGGCCTCAGACACTTACTTAGCTGTGAGACCCTAGGCAAGTCACTTAATTAACCCCTATTGGAGAGGAAGGAAAGGAAGGAAGGCCTTGTTCCTGGTCCCTTGCTTTCCTCTTCTACCTCATTCCTTTTTGGGACTTTCTAAAGCAATTAATCTCTTATCTCATCATGGTGTATAAGCACAGCATGGAAATGAATCCTATCTGTGGGACGTCCAAGGACGTGAGTCAGATTGTGACCAGGAGTACTCTCCCCCAAGAGTCCAAGAGATGGAAACTCAGAACCATTGCTAGCAGCTTCCCCCGCACCAGACTTGGGTGGGTCTTGGGAGCCACCTTCTCAAGCAGGGGTCAGCCCAGCCAGCCTCTCATAAATGATCTCCATCCCCAGACCTTGACCAGCTGTGGATAGTCTTGGGTCCTTCTTTCCCTCTGGGCCAAGAATCTGTCCTCTCCTGGGGTCCCAAAGAACAAGTTATCCCCCCATAATGCCCAGTAGGAAACCAGGACGATCCAGAGCCCTGGAGGGCTGATGTGAATGGGCTGGCAGAATGAATTCAGCCCTTGCCGGCCTCTGAGACATGATTGGCTCCTCTGCAACTCTTGAATAGATTTTAGGTGTACTTATGTACCTGCTGTTTCCCCTGATATAGACTATAAGTTTCCTGAGGGTAGGGACGGTTCGTGTGGCTCTCTCTATCTCCAGTACTCAGCCCAGTGCCTGGCACATAGTAGGTCCCTCAGAAGCACTTGTTGATAGATTGTGAGCTTCTCCAGGTCAGGGAAGGTTTCTGCCTTCCTCCTGTCTTCCATGCTCACTACACACAGTCAGGCTTAGTAAATGTTTGCTGAATGACTGACTGACTCATCCACTCAAGGGTCTGAACCTCCGCCTCCAGCATAGCCCTAGAATCCCTTATGTCTCAGTGACAGCCTCCTGGTGATGCTGGGGCCCCTCCTTAGCTGGATGTGGGGTGTCTCTGGGGCTGGGCTTGACCCCTCTCTCTCCCGCCTCCTTGGGATAGCCTTTGGGGGCCCCTGGGACCTCACATCAAGGGAGGGGTCTTGACCTCTTTACAGTGGCTTCTGGGAGAAGGGGGAAGGGAGGTTCTGGGTCAGCAGCGAGAGGCTGAGTCCTGACCAGAAGGGGCGGTTCAGAGGAGGGTGAGGGCTGGCAAGCCTGCTGGCCTTACCCAACTCTTGGGTCACCTTCCTCTCCCTCCTCCTGCCCCTCATTTCAGTGAGCCTTCTTCCTGTCTCCTTGTCCTTATCACCTTGTTTCTTACTACTTTCTTCTCTCCTTTCTTTCTAAATGCAGCATGAGCCTGTCCAGTGCCAAGGTACAGTATGAGTATAACCTTCCTGTTGACCTCCCTGGTCAGCCCCGGGTACTGCTCATCCTCCACCGGCTCGTTGTACAGGGAGCAAAGTAGAGTCTAGGGTCGTCAGCCAAGGGTGGGGAGAGCAGGCTATTCAAAGGTAGAGTCCCCGTCTTTGCCAGAAGAACTTCACTGTCTAGACTCACAATCAGCACCATTAGACCACCAGTCTCAGTCTAGGATGGCTGGAAGGGCCCCTCCTAGCAGCTCATCAGCCCTTCATTCATTCCAGGCTTGGGAATCTGGAATCCTCTGGAGATCATTGGGAGCCTTTGAATTGCAGAGTGGCCAAAGCTGTGGGAGGGGAGGGGCTCCAAAGGAGATGGGGGGCAGAGCCTCAGGGGGCACAGAGCCTGGGGTGGGGTCACCCAGCTGAAGGGATCGAGGAAAGTCAAGGAAGGAGCCATCAGACAGCTGGGAAGAGGAAATCTTTAGTGGGGGGGGGGGCACAGAGGGCTTGAGGGGGGATGCCCTCAGAGTTGGGTGGGGGAGCTTCCTAGGTGACCTCCCAGCTGAGCTGTAACTAGGAATCCACCCCCAGGATAAATGCCCTGAACCTTGATGTGACTGGGCTGGAGCACCCATCAGGCACATCCTCAGTGGAGGGTAGGGAGACAGGGCCTGGCACCAACCTGCTGCTGCAGCATCCACAGGACTGAAGGAGGCAGAGGGAGGGCAGGGAAGGAGCTCACCCCAGCCCCGTCTGGAAGCTCTGGGTTCAGGCTAATTATTCTTGCTAAGTGGTAAACACTGTCAACTCTGGGGGACTGTTTCTCCAATTTCCACACCCTGGTGCTAAGCACCGGTGGCCCTGCCCTCCTTAGTGCTGTGCCTGAAAGGAAATAGTGTCAGCCTTGGGGAAACTGAGTCTTAAGGATTGGGAGAGCACAGTGAGGAAAGAGAGGCAGTGGTTCGGATTGTATTTGTGTAATTGAGCCTGGTGGTGGAAGGGAGGGGCCGCTGAGGGGTGGGGGGAAGGCATTTGAGGGCGCAGCATTACTGTTGTTTAAGGTTAAAGAGGCCTGGGTGTGTTTGGGGGCAGATGGGAAGCAGCTGCCGGAGGAGAGAAGCTTGGAGGTGAATTTGAGCGAAGTTACGGAGGCTCTGGAGGCACATTTCCAGGGCCTGAAAGGGACCCCAGAGAACACCCCCCCCTTTTTATAGATAGGGAAACTGAGGCCCGGGAAGGGGAAGGGACTTGCCCAGAGTGGCATAAGTAATTGAAAACGGCAGAGCTGGGAATTTGAACCCAGACCCTCTAAATCCACTGCACCACTCTGGGTTGGACCAGATCCCCCATCTCTGAGGATCCAGGATCCGGCTCCAGGATTCTCCCCTCTGATGAAATTGAGATTAGGTCGGAGCCTGGAGGCTGCACTGTTTCTGGTGTTGGGCACCCTAGGGATCCCCTCTCCTCCCCTCCCCTCTGTAAGGGCTAGACACAATGTATTAATTTGGGACTGGGCACAGCGGCTGAACTCCCCTGCTGGTTTTCTCCAGGGCCTGTGGCCAGTGAGAACACTCTGGCAGCTTCCCAGGAGAGTCAGAAAACTCGTGGGTAGTTCTTCTGTGACATTTCTTCTTCCAGAGCTAATTGTTTGTTAACGTAAGGCCCTTGTGCCCTAGATAGGGGCATTCAGATTGCGCAGGGATATACACACTGAGGAATCAGTGCTCACCTGGCTTAGCCCCTTGCCAAACCTCCTCTGCTCCAGGAGGAAGGCCTTACTTAAATATTTAAAAAGTATTAGCCTTCAGAGTAGGAGGGTAAATAGAAGCACAGTTCATGAATGGAGACGGGTGTTCTTTCCTGTCACAGGAATGTCAGTGGATCCAGCTAGAGACCTGGCTGAAAGGAGGGGAGAGGATGGAGCTGCCCGGGCTGGGGTCAGGGGCTACAGGGAGACAATTAGGCAGCTCCAGTCTGGGCTCAGAGAGAACTCTAAAGCAGGGCCGGCCCTCTGAATTCCTGCAGCTTTTTTCTCCTTGGCTTGGCTCTGCAGGGTCTGGGCCTTTGGGGAATCAGCTCCAAGCAGTCCCTTCAGCCTAGGCAGGCCTCGTTTTATGAGGGGTGAGGGGGAGCTTGAAGTCCCAGAAAACCTAGTGACCCTGAGCCAGGGGCCTTGGGAGGGCCTGAGAGAGCCTTGGCCAAGACTGAGAGCAGGGCTCTGGGCTTATAAAAAGAGATAAGGGAGCCCAGGTGGGGCAAAGGCTGGAATAGAGAAGGAGCTGGTGTGGCCTGGGGCCTCTGCTTCCAGAGAGCCTCAGCTGAGACTGTGTGTGTGTGTGTGTGTGTGTGTGTGTGTGTGTGTACGTGTGTACGTGTGCGTGTGTGTGTATATGTGAATAGAGAGATGCTCCCCACACACACACAGTGGAAGGAGCCCTGAACCTGGCCTCAGGCCCTTGTTACCTGGTCCCTAGAACATGTTCTTTCCCCTCTCCGAACCTCAGTTTTCCCCTCTGTACAACAGGGGTGAGGGGACTAGATGTGCTCTAAGGTCCCTTTCATGACACTTCCCTTACCATTCTCTACTCCTGAGTATGTGAGTGACTGTCCGACATCCTTGGGAGGGAGGGAGCCCCCCAGGCCAAAGAAGAAGTGTGGAAGGCAATGCTTAGTCCCATGCGGGTTGGGAGATGCTTCTGAGGGCCTTCTTCGCTCAGCAGTTCTGGGAGACTGTGACTCTCTGGGTGAGGACATGGTTGTGTTGGTGCGTGTGTGTGTGTGTACGTGTGTTTGTGTGAAAGCCTGAGGGTGCAGCATGTGCATATGGTCCAAGCATGCTTGGGGTGGACTGAGCCCCTACTCCTGCGTGTGTGTGTGTGTGCATGTGCACGCGTGTGCGTGCAAGGGGCCTGATTGCTGCCACCTCACTGTTTATTTGCCTGAGTTTTTATTTTGTAAATGAAGAGACAACTTATTAATGTAAATTAGGAACAGGGCAGGGTGTCCAGCAGGGGCCTGTGGTTGTTCCTAGCGTTTGAGGCTCTAAGGCCCAGCTGCTCTCTGGGGACACAATGTCCCCCCCAGCTAACAAGGCACAGACTCCCCAGGGCCTCTTGCCACACACCCTGGCTCTGACCCAGTAGCCCTGGACACAGGAGGACATGGGTTTGACTCCTGACTGGCCTCTTTCTAACTCAGAGACCTCTCTCCATGCCTCAGTTTCCACTTCTGTAAAATTTGGACTAAAGGTTCTCTAAAGTCTCTTTTATTATTGGCTACTCAGGAGGACAGAGAAAGTTTCTTGCCACTCTACCCACATGCTCTTTCTCCCCCCTGCTCCCCACCCAAGAAGAGACTCCCCTGGCCAGAGTCTGCGCTGTACACCAGGGTCTCTGTCACTGCCTCCTCACACCCCCTGCAGAGCACTCAGATGGAGAGCTAGATGGGTCTTGAAAGGCATCTGGGAATTTTACAGAGGAGGAGACAAGCTCAGAGCAGAGAATGACTCACCCAGGGTCACACAGCAGTGGACCACTGGCAGGCAGGCCGCATTTATGATGACAGACTGACTGATGCTGCCCCGCCTCTTAGAGGGGCAGGTGTGGGCCAGGAAGAGCCCTCCGTCTCCACTGTCAACCCTGGCCTTCTGACCCAATTTGGGATTGTTCGGGGTTCTGGTCTGGTCTGTGAGTATCCAGGGTTCTGGCCCGGCCCGGGAATGTCTGGGGTTCTGGCCTGGCCCAGGAGGGTATGGGGGTCCTCAGCCCAGCTGGGTCTTTAATGCCACCCTTTCCCTTGCCTGGGTACAGAAGCCATACGCCTGCCAGATCCCCGGCTGCTCCAAGCGATACACGGACCCGAGCTCCCTCCGCAAGCATGTGAAAGCCCACTCGGCCAAGGAGCAGCAGGTACGAAAAAAGGTAAGTGCTTTACAGAGGTGCCTCCTGGGGCTTCAGCCCACTGGACCTGGGCACTTGTGGAAAAGAGGCGAGTGTGAATCCTGGCTGTGCCTGGCACTGCCAGCAGAATCTCAGACAAGCTTCTTAATGCAAGAAGGGGGAACTAGCATGTATGAAGCACCTACTGTGTGCCAGCCTGAGCACTCCTACAGAATGCTTTAGATTCTCTTACTCAAGTGCTTCGACATGCCTAGGGGAGAGGTGCTGTGGGTATTTGTTTGCCTATTTTACAGATGAGCAAACTGAGACTGAGAGAGGCCTTCCTGTGGTCATACAGCACGGCAGGATTTGAAATCTCTCTTTCTTGACCCTGAAGCCAAGCATTCTGTCCACTCCATTCTTCTGGGTCTCATTTCCTTCATCTGTAAAATGGGGTGCAGCAGAGACAGCACGCAGCCCTTGAAGTCAGGAAGATCCAAGTTCAAATCCAGCCTTAAACATTTTACTCTCTCTACAAGCCTGGGTGAATCCCTTATCTTGTGTGGGCTCACAGTCCCAAGGCTGTGCTTTTCAATGCCCTGGATGCCCCCCACCTTAGCCCACCCACTGGCAGTCTCCTGGGTTATCAGTAGGTCAGGGTCACCTTGGGCCCAGCATTTCCAAAGAGCAAACAGCAACCTAGCTTCTAACACCAGCACAGTACTTGGCACACTATCAGTGCCTGACAAATGTTTATTGTCTGCTGAATCCTCCTCTCATGTCTATACCTCTTTAAAGGTTTCCAAAGCCCTGTCCTTAAAACAACCCAGCAGGACAGGGGGCAGCACACAGATCATGATCCCCATTTCACAGATGGAGAAACTGAGGTTCAAGAAAATTAAGTGACCTACTGAAGGTCACCCTGTCATAGATTCATAGATGCTGAGCTAGATAGGGGCCTCAAAAGCCAGAGTCCCACCCTCTCATTTTATATATGGGGAAACTGAGGCCCAGCGTAAAGAGACATAGTCAAGATACACAGCTAGGAGCAGAGCAGAGATTTGAACCCAGAGCCAGTACCTTTCCTTTATGGCATGCTGAATCTTCAAGCCAGGGCACCTCTAGCACCACAGGCTGGTGGTGCTTGGGCTGGCTGACCCCCTGCTGGGGGCTTTTGCCACCACTGGGCTCAGCTCTAAACCTGTAGATTTGCCCCCTTCTCCCATCAGTTGGGAGGCTCTGGGAGAGACTGACTTAGGTCCCCAGGAGTGCCTTCCTCTCCCCCCCCGGAAGAGGCCAGCGAGGGAATCAGCTTCAACCTGCTTTAGCCTTGGAAGGGTCGGACACCGAAGCTGAGAGAAAGGGAAACCACTGTCCCTAAGTCACACGGGTAGTCATGCCCTCCAGGCATGAGAGCGCCCCATTCCCATCTTGCACAAGCAGCTGTCCAGGCACTGAATGCTCACCCGCTTTCCCCAGGCCCTGCCTGGTCTGAGGGCGAGGCCCGGGCCCAGGGGATCTCGAGATACAGAACCGTGAAGTCGTCCACGATAGCTCGTCCTTAGCAGCCCTGGGAGATGATGAATGTTTCTGGGTAACTGGAGCCCTGTATTATGACAACGAGTTGGCAGCCACGCTGTGTTTGAAAAGAGAATTAGAAATGCTTTTCTTTCCTAATTCTCCTCTCCTGCTGGTTTTAATATGAGCGACATTGTGGTTAGCGAGAACACGTCTTGCCCGTTTTTTGCCAGAACATTCGTTTACATGGAAAACAGCTGCCAAGTGGCGGGAGCCGCGTGCACTCGGGAGTCATGCAGCAGTGCCCCGGGCCTGGGCACGGCTTGTGCACTCTGACCCCAGGGCACGCAGGAGGGGTTCTTCTGACCAGTCTGCATCTAGAGTCCCAGAATCCAAGAGCCTCAAAGGGAATGTGAAAGAGAGTCTAGTCTGAGCTGTTTTGTAATCAGACTGTAATCCAGTTCCTGCTGCATCCCCAGCCTGGGTTGGAAGGGCGCACCCCCTGATGGGGAGCTCATTACCTCGTGAGGCAGCCCAGGACACCTTTCTTCTGTCACTTCTTTAATCACTTACTGCATGCCAGGCATTGGGCTCAGTTTGGGGGATGCAGAAAGGAAGCCCTCTGACCTCCGACCCCCAGCCTTCCCAGACTGCAAAGGTTTTCTCCTTCACCAAGACCAAACTAGAAGTCTCAGTGTCCCCAAATGTGCCCCCCCCCCCATTTTCCCATTGCCCTGCCTTTGCTCTCCCTGTTTCTGTAGACCCAGATCAGGTGCCATCTCCTCCTGGAAGCTCTCCCTGATCGACCCTCCTCTTCCACTGGACTCTTAATGGTCTTCACTTCTGCCTCTCTCATACACTTTTCCATGGCTTGTAGCCCCACTTAGACCTTAAGCTCTTCTACTGCAAAGCCCATGGTTTTCTAATGGTGCTCAGTAAGGGAACGGGCTGCCTTACGAGGTGGAGCTTCCCATCAGCAGGTGTAGCAGTGGGGAAAATGCTGGCCTTGCAGTCGAGACAGCAATTTATTCAGTGCCTTCCCTGCCCCCAGACAGTGATAAGTGTTGGTTCAAAAACCTGAGTTCGAATTCTGCCTCAGAGTCCTAGCTATGGAGGATTCTGGCTTGGTCAGGGCTTCAACCTAGGGCCCTCTGTGGCTCTTTCCATCCATGCTTTATTCTTTGAATCCCTCACAATGGTGAGCTCAGGGTTTTCTATGCTGGGATGTGTGAAGAGAACAACACGTCAGAAGACACGAGTTAGATTCCTGTTTCTGCCACTTGCTGTGATATTTGGCCTCAAGCACCTTCTCTGGGCCTCAGTTTCCCTGTCTGTAAAATGTAGGGTTTGGATAGGAAGGCCAGTCATTGCTCAAACCCTGATTTGCTCCTATCCTAGCTGCACGTGTGTGCCGAGGCCGAGCCGGACGTCCTGAGTGAGTGCCTGGGCCTCCCCCAGGTCCACCCGTCCTCCCAGCATGGCCTGGATGGCAAATGTGGAAGAGCTGTGGGCCGTGAGCTGCTCCCAGGTAAGCAGCGCAGTGAGGGGCGGGTGGGTGGTCACTGGGGAGGAGTGGGGTGGGGCCTCCAAGTCCTTGATTCAATCTAGAATGAGCCCATTCAGAACCACAGACACAGCAGGATCTGAGGGAAGGGCTAGATCAATTCCTCAGTACACTGCCAGCCTCCGTGTTAAGGGCTGGGGATACAAAGGCAAAAGGAGTTCCTGCCCTCTGAGAGCTCACGATTAAAGGCACAGCCTCCACATAGGGACTGTGCAGGTTAAATGAATAGTAATCTCAGAGGGGAAGGCATTTGAGGTGGGGGGCTCTGAGAAGGGCCTCCTGTGGAAGGTGGGATTTGAGCTGAATCTTGAAGGAAGCCGGGGAGCATTCCAGGTGTGAAGACATGGTTAGTGTGGCCAGCCTGCAGAAAGGTGGAAGCAGCCTAAAGAGGTGGGAGGGGCTTTGAAGGCCAAATCAGGGTGTTTTTGTCTTGAATCCTGGAGGGGATGAGGAGCTAGGGCAGGTCATTGAACAGAAGGCAGTCAACCTCTTTGGTGGCCGAACGGGGAATGGATTGGAGTAGGGAGAGGCTTGAGGCAGGCAGGCCCCCACCCCCAGACAGTTATAATGGTCCAGGGAGAAGAGGATAGTGTCCTGAGGAGGGAAGGGCAGGTATTGGAGAGATGCTGTGAAGGTAAAATGGACAACTTCGACATGGGGGGTCAGAGAGTGCAGGCAACTCCTAGGGTGGGACCAGGGATGGCAACACCCTGCCACAGTGAGAGGAGGTTGAGAGGGTATGAGGGGAGAGGTCATGGAATCTGTTCTGCACTTATTGCAAGATGTCAAAGAGAGTTGGTGATGTGAGCTTGGAGGTAGGAGAGAGGTCAGGGTCAGATAAATAGGTCTCAGAGTCATGTGCATGGAGGTGATCATTAAGTCCATGGGAGCCAAAGAAGTCAAGGAGATGACGGGCACGGGTTTGGGGGGGTGAGGCCAAGGTCTGAAGGAGGATCCTGCAGAGCACTCTGAGAAGGAGTGGTCAACTGAACTGGGCCAACCTGAGCCGCCAGAGAGCAGGATGGCCAGAGGAGGGGGCTCGATGGGGTCACAGGCCGCAGAGAGGTCAGGAACTAGAGGTCCTGAGAAAAGGCCCTTGGATTTGGCCCCTATGAGAGCATTGGTAACTTTCCTTCAAAGCCTTCTCTTCTCATATTCCCCTCCAGCCCAGCCTCCAATCTCCCTGGCCCCTGACTCTGTCTGTGTCTCTAGCCCCCTCCAGCTGCAAATGCTTCCTTCCTAATGAAACCTAGGCTCCATCCAGGAGCCTCAGAGAATGCAGGGTAAGGGGCCACACCCAGCCCTGCTCCCTCCAGGACCTTGGGCACATCTCTTCTCTGGGGGATTCACTGTCCTCATCTGTAAAGTGACATGGATGGAGAGCAGAGCTGGGTGATCCTTGGGGGTCTGACAGTCTTTATTCTAACTTTCTCTAGTTCTGAGCCTCCTCCCAGCCCTGACATCCCTTGTTCTAAGCCCCTTCCCAGCTCTGACCTTCCCTGTTCTAAGCCCCCTCCCAGCCCTGACATCCCCTGTTCTAAGCCCCCTCCCAGCCTGACATCCCCTTTCTAAGCCCCCTCCCAGCTCTGACCTTCCCTGTTCTAAGCCCCCTCCCAGCTCTGAGTCTCTGTCCCTTCCTTACATGGTCCATGCTCCCTCCCTCTTCTGACGTCCATCCTCTGCCTGTTTCCCTGGCTCCCAGGCTGCCACAGATAGCAAAGCCAGAGAAAGCTGGGCTCATGTTTCAGGACAAATGGGTCGCCAGCATTCCCTGGTGCACCACATGGGAAGTGATACCAGATAATGGCCTTTTTATTCCAGTTGAAAACATTCATTTGGGGGCTTGTTTTTTTGTTTTTTCAAAGAAACCACAATAGCCATACGTGGAGCCTCAGGCCACTGGGATTTCTCAGATTACTCCAAATGTTTTTTGTTTTTTTTTAATGTTTTAACTTTATTTTTTCTCCCTCAAAGTTGGAACAGCTTCAGGTTTTAAAATATGTGAGGGATAGGAGCCAATCCTATGGAGAAGCAGAGCACCATCATTCAGGGAGTCTGGCTTCAGAGCCACTTTCAGCTCTGGTCCAGGGAAGAGACCTTGAGTGTCAGAGCTGGAGCACATACTTTCCCTTCTCTCCAGCCCACGCTCCTCCACTGGACAAGTGAGGAGACTGAGGCACAAAGGAGAGGAAGGAACTTGCCAGAGAACCCAACCAGCCAGAGGATCCTGTACAGGGAACACGATGTTCCCTGATGGTCGTGGGGTCATAGGTAATAGGGCCAGGACCATCCTCAGGTAGGGAGGACAGTGACTTGCCCAGGGTCACATGTTAGCCTGGTGCCCTGGAAGGAAGGCTGGTCCTGGAGACCAGAGGTCCAGACCCGGTCTTGATACTGGCCATGGGACCCTGGGCAAGTCCTTTAGACTCTGGGCCTAAGTTTCCTTCTCTGTAAAGTGGGGGTCATCATAGCACCTACTTCCTATCACTCAGGTCAAGCACTTAAAAAACGTAAAAGTGCTAGAGTGCGGCCACTTGTCCTATGTGGATCCTGAAGGTGAGCTTGGGGTGACTGCCACCCCCTGTTCCCTGACTCCTCCTACTCAGTGCTGCTGTGCTCCAGGCTTTGGAGAGACCAAGGAGATCTCAGCAGATAAGGAGAGAGACCCCCTCCGTGGTGGGGAAATTCTCCAGCAGTCTGAAGGCTGGGTCTGCTACGTTAGGTTGGAAGAGATAGGGGGAGACAGAAGGGAGGAAGAGAGGAAGGAGACAGAGAGACAGGGAGAAAGAGAGAGGGAGAGACAGGAGGGAGGGAGGGAGACAAAAGTGGGGAGGAGAGACAGAGGAGAGAAACAGACAGGGTGAGGGGAGGAGCCCATTCATCAGCGGGCTTGGTCCTTCCTACCTCAGTCTCTTGCTTTATTAAACAGATCAGCCCCATTCTGACAGATCTGCCCACCTGGCTGGAGGTCTCAGTTGATGTGTCCAGGCAGGGATGGGGGTGCCAGAGAGGCAGAGAGGTTTCTTTACCTCCGAGTCCTGGGATCACACACTAACAAGGAGGTATAGAGGCAAGCCTGGGTCTGCTCCCCAGAGGGTCACAGAAAGAGCCCTGGCCATGGTATGAAGGAGGGAGCAAAGTTCGAATGTCAGATGCCGGTTGTGACCCTCCAGTTGTGCCCTTTGGGCAACTCATTTTCTCCAAGCCTGGGTAGCCCCGCGCCCACCTTCCTCACAGGGTTGCTTTCAGGAAAGCTCTTTCCAGCAAACTTGCAAGTACCAGAGAAACAACTTGTTGGGAGTCCTCTCATACAATTCCCTTGTTTTGCAGATGGGGAAACTGAGACCCAGGGAGGGGCAGAACAGGCCCAGCAGCCCCTATCTCTGGGCTCCTTTGCTTCTCACTCTGGGTTTTTTTGTCTCTCCAGCTCTCCCCCTCTGCAGCTGCCCAGGGCGGCGCTGTTTGGGGAACAGATGTTTGGGCCAGAGGTTAAACAATTGTGAATTGTGATTGATGACATGCATTTACACACTGAAGCGGTTCAGGGAGAAAAGGTCTGGGATGCTCAGTCCCCACAGGGGCCAGAGAGGGGCTGGCAAACCTAAGAGGAAGAGCTCTGGCCAGAGGCCTGGCCAGGTGTGGGGGTGAGTGGTGGGGGGTACAAGGGAGAGGGAGAGGGGAGAAGGTCTGAGCCAAAACCAAGCTCCCCAGCCAGAGTGGGAGCATCCTGAGGGCTAAGGTTGGCTAGTGAGGCTCCCACCCCCAACACACGATCCAACACAGGATCTGGATCTGGACACAGATCCAGGTTTCATAGGTCTCACTCATAGCCATCCCTCCACTGTTAGTGCCCTCCCACCCGAAGTCAGCCTCCAACGTCACTCCCCTACACACTCTGTGTTGTACCAGACTGGCCAGTTTGCCACTTCTCCCTCCTAATGTTCCATCTCTCACCCTCATACCTTTGCCTAGGCTGTCCCTTCTATCAGGAATGCCTTCCTCCCACACCTCTTAGAATCTTTAGCTTCTTTCTAAGCTCATCTTAGGTGCCACTTGCTATAAGAAAGCCTTGCCTGATCCCCGCTCCTCCCCCCCCCCCCACAGTTGCTAATGAACTATCTGTCCTTGAATTAATTATCTATCATTTCCTTGGCTGTGTGGTGGGCTGACGCAAGCCCCGGTGTCCAGCACAGAGTAGAGAGGCTAAGTGAACAAGATCAGTATTTATGAAGCTCCCATTAGGGGCTGGCCCTGCCCTTGGCTCCATGGATACAAAAAACGAACCCCGCCCCCCAGAAGGAACTTGCGTTCATTCATTTGTGTCCCCAAAGCCTGCTGCTATTTTTCATTGATTTTATTTTTTATTTGAATTAGCATTATAAATCTTCATTGATTGATTGGCTTATGAATTTAATGCTTAGCACATAGTAGGAGCTTAATGAATGCTCATTAATTGAGGATCTCATGAGTCTGGGATCAGGGATGCCTGGCACGTAGTAGGCATGTAATAAAGGATTGATTGATTGATCGCTGGTCCCTTCTAGTTCTGAAATTCTGACCTTGTGACTCTGTGAGGGCCTCAGTTTCCTCATCTGGAAAAGACAATGACTGGACTTGGTGGCCCATGATGGTGTATGGCTTGATCCCAGGATCCTGGAGCATCCTGGCTGCCCATTTCTAGACATTCTCTAGCTGAATGATGGCCATTCCAGCCTGTGGCCCCCAGACCTTAACCCCGGACCTCACCAGGGCAGAGGCCATAGACCTGACCCATCCCTGGTCCTGCCCACTTGTAGTGCCCAGATCCTGGTGGCATCTTGGCTGATTTCTAGGAGAAGGACCCCTCAGGCCATGTGAGGATGTCTGGGGTCAGTAGGTGCAAGGGGGGAAGGCTTGTTGCCAGCTGCCAGATAACACATGGATGCTTCCGGTCCCTACAGGCATGTTCCCTGGCTCAGGTGCCTCTCAGAATGGACTGACTGCCGGCATCCTGCCCCCCCCTCAGGACAGCACCTCCAGGCACCACTCACTGGACTCCTCCGCCATGGCCAGTTCCCAGCACCACCTATCCCCTCTGCCTGCAGCAGAGAGCACCAGGGAAGGGTAGGTACAGCTCCCTGCCCCACAACATTGTGGGTGTGAGCTCAGCATAGAGGGAGGGAGTAAATGAATAAGTAAATGCCCCCCTCAAAAATGTGTGTGCATGTGTGTGTGTGTGTGTGTGTGTGTGTGTGTGTTTGTGTGTGTCCAGCTACCATGTTCAGAAATGTCAGAGCTGGGAGGGGCCTTAGAACAGGAACTATGGAACCTTAATGACTAATCTCATCAAACCCCCACTTATTCCAAAAAAAAAAAAAAAGAAACAAAGAAAGAAAGAAAGAAAGAAAGAAAATAGGCTCAGAAAGGGGAAATTACTTGGCCTGGGTCACACAGTGAGTGAGCCCAGGGCAGATCCAAGATTAGAACCCAGGCCTCTCCTCTCCAGGAGGAAGTGGGCTGTCTTACATTCCTGTGGGCATTGGGGGGAAGATAGCTGGGGGGCCTCAGAGCCAAGGAATCCCTTGCCCACCCCTCCCCAGGAAGCTCCCAGGTGGCCTCCCGCTACAACCCAGGGCTAACAGTTATTTGTTTGGTGGACAAATTGCTTTCTTGCCCACTCCATACACACAGCCTCATCGTGCCCGCCTCCCACTTTCTCGCTCCACCCTGGCTGCCCCCACTGGACCCACTGATGGCTGTGCCCATGGCAGACCCTTGTCCCCAGCATGTTGCTGTGACGCATTGAAGAGCCTGAGCCTTAAACTTGAAGTAATTGAAGGCAAATGCAGGCGTCCACAATGCCCCACGTTCTGCCTGCACCAATATGCTTCCCATTACAGCCCGCTAATTGGAGCTAAGTATTTAATGTGCTAATTGGAGGACCCTTAAGAAAACGAGTTTTCCTTGCAAATAAACAGAATTGGACTGTTCTGCTGTCCTTGGTGCCCCACCCCCTTCCCCTCTGCCCCTCTGGAGCCCTCAGCACTGATCTATCGGAGCTTTTTCTGGGCTAGAATCAGGGAATTGGGGGGCAGGAGGGAGGAAGAGAAGGACCCTTAGAAGCCACTCCCCTCAGTTTTACCAGAGTGGAAACTGAGGCCCAGACAGAGAGAGAAGGGGAACTCGCTTAAGTTTTTGTAGCTCATAAATAACAAAGCTGAAATTTGTTTTCTCCCCCACTTAATAATAGTATTTTATTTTTTCTAATTACATATAAAGACAGCTTTAACATTCACTTTTATAGGATTTTTAATTCCAAATATTTTCTCCCTTTCCTCCCTCCTCCTTAATAAGATGGCATACAATCTGACGTAGGCTATACATGTACAATCACATTAAACATTTTTCCACATTGGTCATGTTATGAAAGAAGAATCAGAACAAAAAGGGAAAACCACAAGAAAGAAAAAAGTAAAAAAACTCTAATTCGATCTGCAGTCAGACTACCTAGTTCTTTCTCTGGATGTGGGTGGCATTTTCCATCATGAGTCTTTTGGAGTTGTCTTAGAGCCTTGCTCTGCTGAAAGGAGCTAAGTCAGTCATAGCTGATCATCACCCGGTGGTGCTGAGCATCAGTTCATATAAGTCTTCCCAGGTTTTTCTGAAATGTGTCTGCTCGTCATTTCTCATAGCACAATAATATTCCATCATTGTCATACGCCATAGCTTGTTTAACTGTCCCCCAATTGATGGGCATCGCCTTGATTTCCAATTCTTGTCCATCACGAAAAGAGCTGCTATTAATATTTTTTGTATACGTGGGTCCTTTGCCCATTTCTACGATCTCTTTGGGATACAGACCTAGAAGTGGTATTGCTGGGTCAAAGGGTATGCACGGTTTTATGGCCCTTTGGACATAGTTCCAAATTGCTCTCCAGAATGGTTGGAGCAGTCCACAACTCCACCAACAGCGCATTAATGTTCCAAATTTCCCATATTCCGCCTAACATTTGTCATTTTCATTTTTTTTCAAATTAGCCAATCTGATTGGTGTGAGGTAGCACCTCAGAGTTGTTTTAATATGCATTTCTCTAATCAAAAGTGATTTAGAGCATTTTTTCATGTGACTATAGATAATTTAATTTCTTCATCGTAAACTGCCAGTTCCTATCCTTTGACCATTTGTCAGGTGGGGAATGACTTGTATTCTTGACTCGGTTCTCTATATATTTTAGAAATGAGGCCTTCGTCAGAGACACTGACTGTAAAAATTGTTTCCCGGACAAAGCTGAAATTTGAACCTGAATCCAGTGTCCTTTCCATGTTAGGAGCTGTGCCCAGTGTCATTGCTACCTCTTTTGAAGTATATGAATCCCCTCTACGGTATCCCCAACCAGTAATTATCTAGTTGTTTTCATTCTTTCATGGACAGGGAACTCACTTCCTTATGTTCCATTAGTAGGAAATTCCCCCTTCCATCCAGCCAAATTCAACCTTTAACTCTAATTTCTACCCAGTGGGCCTGATTCTGCCCTCGAGGGCCAAAAAAGAATAATTCTAACCCTTTCAGGATACAGTCCTTCAAATACTCAAGGACAGTTAGAATGCCCCACTGCTCCTCAATTCAGCAGGCATTGATTAAGCATTTACTGGGTGCTGTGCTGGGTGTTAGGGATGCAGACAATGAAACAAAAACAGTCCCTGTTGTCGATGAGTTTATATTCTATTGGAGAATCCAGAATGCCCACCGATAAGCAAAGATAAAATATATATCAAATAAATACATGTAAAATGGATACAAAACAAACCCAAATATATGAAAAAACCCATATAAGATATATGAGATGCACACAGATATATGAAGTACACAAATATATGAAATACGTATAAATATGTGAATTAAGTACACAGAATGTATGGAATAAATGTACATGTATATAAATAATTAAACCTGGCTGTCAGCGGCACTAACCGTTGGGGTAATCGTGGAGGGCTTCTTGTACAAGATGGTACTTGAACAGAACCTTTAAAGGATTCTGAGACTCCACAATAGGGAGAGCATTCCAGCAGTGGGAGGCAGCCTGTAAAAAGGCACAGAGGTCAGAGATACAGGAAACAGATGGCCGGCTACTTGACCTTGATGGAGGACTGTGAGGGAGAAGCTAGGCTGGAGCCAGACGATGAGCAGCTTTGTATCTTGTATCTGATCCAAGAAGCAATAGGGAACACCCCATCCCACCCCGTTCCCCTGCTTCTCAAGTGTCTTCTCTTACTTAAATCTCGAGCTTCTTGGGCAGGAAAGGATACAATCAGACCTGTGCTTGATGCTACAGGTCACTAGTGTCTTCAGCCGGTCCTCATAGGACATAGTCTCAGGCCTTTTGCGGTTCTGGTTTTCCTCCTCTAATTCCCCCACCAGATGATCAATATCCTTCTTAAACAAGGATACCTAAATTAAACACAGCACACTCCAGGTGAGGACTGTCAAGCTCAGAACAGTGGGAGGACCATCCCCTCCCTCATCCAGGACACTAAGCCTCTCTTAGTACAGCCCCCAACCTCACTGCTGACATTTGTTGCATGTGACTGAATCCTCCAGGTAGAGTCCCAGAGTCTCACAGTTGGAAGGGACCCATCCATGTACAAGAATCCTCTCACAACATCTCCAACAAGTGTTCATCTGGCTTCTGCTTGAATACTCCAGAGAGGAGGAACCCACTGCCTCCCAAGGCAGCTCATTTCCCTTTGGGATAGAGTTTTAAATCATCTGTCTCCCTGCCTCTTCCTCCCTCCTTAGTTCTGTTTCCGCCAGGATTCTGCAGAAGGGGCCAACAGCTACTCAGGAATCACACTCACAAATTCTTTCAATATTCTCAGATCTAGTTTCCTGGTAAAAAAAAACACCTTATATCTCCTGACTTCATGGCACTAGAGTGGTTTGGCAGATCTCTTAAACCAGAAGACTAAACCATTTCAAAAATCTCTCCTAACCTCCTAGGAATTATTTTCAGACCTTGCCACCCTCCCGAAAATCATTGTTACGTTCAGTCATTTTAAAATAATGTCTAACTCTTCATGGCAAAGATACTGGAGTGCTTTACCATGTCCTTCTCCACCTCATTTTACATATAAAGAAACTGAGGCAAACAGGATTTAGTGACTTGCCCAGGGTCACACAGCTAGTAAGTGTCAGGTCAGATTTGAACTCAGGTCTTCCACTCTACCCACTGCCACCTTGCTGCCCAGTTTTTACTTAGACCAGCCTAAAAATTTAGAGCTACGTAAAAACAGATCAGCCTGTCTCAGTAGACAGTAAGTCACTTTCTGTGTGACACTGGGAATGCCTTATGTGCACGTCCAGGAGCCATGGGAGATAAAGCTGAAAAAGGAGGGGGGACACAGGTCTAGACTAGCCTGACCCCTCCCAGGAAACAGAAAAATTACCTTGGACTTCATCCCGCTTTGTAAGCCCTCCTCAAATGACCTGTCCCCCAAGACACTTCACAAACATCATCCTGTTAAAGACAAATAAACAGCCATCTCTCTAGCCGACCTTCCCATCGGGCCTGTGTACACAGCTTCGCCTCATCCATCACCTGTCCTTGCATTCCTGGGTAAGTACACGCCGTGAGTCCTAGGGAGGACAAGATGGGATCCCTCACCTCCTTGGCCCCCAAGGCTTCTACCAACTCCCTTGTGTTGCCTGATCCAAATGTGAATTATGCAGATACCGAGACCTCCCCCAGACTAGGGGACAAAAGACTACTCATGTTGGCGGGGCTTGATTTCAAGCCCTTCTCCCTTTCTAGGTGGGGGGAGGGGGAGGAGGACTCATATTCTGGCCCCTCTTGCCAAAGTCAATGTCCAGTTCAGCATTCCCTGCTCCCAAAGGGTTTCTAAGACATTTAAATAGCTTGACAGAATTATCTAATTTACTCACAAATGTTCTAAGAGGATCTGACTTCATTACCAAATATATTTATGCTGGCTCTCAGGCATAGGTAGAGGGTTTGCTCGCATGTATATTAGATTGTGTTGTTTTTAGAGAGGGTTGAAGGCAGAACCCTCCATGTGCCAGGAAAAGTCATTTTATATTAATTTATATGTGTTTTCTTGAAAGCCAAAGTGTTTAACTTAGAAATGGTTGGGCCAACCAAGAATGGGCCTCCCCTGGTGGACTTGCTCCATTCTGGTTCAGTATTTCATTTTTAAGGCTTCAGGTAGCACCATGTTCTTTCAGCACACATTATGGCATCTGCTGTGAATAATGACAGGTTCTGTTTAATAGCAGCCGCTTGTGAAGACAGTAAATCTGAATCTCTAGCAGGCTGGCGATGGGAAAACAAACTTTGGCTGCTGCCAGAGTGCTGGGGAGGCTCCGTCCCCCTTAGGGGTTAACTCCATCAGGGTGTGTAGGGGATGCGTTGGACCTGGGCTCTGGGATCTCATTGTCACGAGTCTCCCACCACTGCGCAGGTGGGGAGGTTCAGTGGTGTGCTCAGTCTGTGGATGTTTGAGAAGCTGGGTTCAAATCTGGAAAGAACAGAAAGAAGAGACCAGATAGATGGAAGACGTGAGTGCTCGAGGTAGCTCAGCCTCAAAGACTTTGAGCCCTCCAAAAGAGGAGAGGATTTTTCCCCCAGAAATAATTTTTTAAAAATCACCCCCCCAAACAGTAAACGACAGGATACCAGTGACTACCGATCTGTACGCCTGGTCTTACAACAGCCTCCGCGGTGGCCTTCCTGGCTCCTCTCCCTCTTCAACTCAGTGCAAAAGAAATCTTCCTAACTGCTCAGGAAACCCCAGGGACTCACTCCAGAATTAAATATAAGGGCCTTTGTTTGGCGTTTAATGGACTTCACAATCTGGCGCCGATCTGCTTTCCAGCCCTATTATACATTACTCCCTTTCATACACTTTTTTATTTATGTAATGTCTTCTGGTGTTCTTTACATCTCCCACCTCCACGCCTTTGCACGGGCTTATGCCTGAAGTGCCCTCTCTACTCATCTCCTCCTCTTGTAATCCTTTGTTTTCTTCAAGGCTAAGCTCAAATATCACCTTCTAGATAAAACTTTTCTTGATTTCTGCTGGCTTTGTGTGCCTCTTCCCTAGATTACTTTCTGTTTATTTTGTTTTATTTCTGGGAAGTTCAGGATAAGGGGTGCACAGCATGACACAGTGGGGATGAGTTAGTTTTGAGCTGCTAGTGGGAACACCCTCATCAGTAAGGTTGTAGCTCCTTTGAAATCTCTGATCTAATTTCATCCATTCAGGAAAGAGCAAAACCAGTTCTGTTCAGTGCCTTTGCATTAAATGTGTGGCCTTGGGAGTGACACAAAGATGACCAAGGCCTCAAAGAGAAGAAGCATGGTGTAGGTGTGTTCACTCCCCCATCCCTTATTCCTTTGGGTAGGCTGGGATGCCAGATGGTGACTTATTTCTCCCCTCAGAATTCTAGGGGTACTCCTGAGGAGCTGGAGATTCTAGTATGTACCTACGAGCCCCCATCTGGTCTGCCCCTCACTATCAGTCCTCATTTCCATCTGTCAGGGTATCTGGATATGTTTGAACCCTGCCTTGTTCAGGGAAGTGAATTATGTGTAATTGGTTTGTTCAGACCATCATTGTGGTCTTATTCCAGTTAGCTTTTACAAAAGTTTATTTCTTGAGAGGGCATAACACAGGGTAGAAGTTATTAATAAATCCCCCCCCCCAAAATCTAGAAGCACCCTTCTTTCTGCACTCACTCAAAATCTAAGAAGAGTCGGCTTAGACTAGAAAACATTTTCCTCATCCCAGGGGCACACTCTCCTTCTTGCACACACTGGATCCCTGAGGAGAGTGCCCTCAAAAGGAACATGTGTGGCCAAGGGTACCTCTGGACCTTTTGCAGACTCCCCACCATGTCCATTTCCGGGGTGAGGTGGCCGCTGGGGGAGCTACTCCCTTGCCTAGCTTGGCTAACTGCCTTTCACGTCTCAGGTCAGTTCACTGCTAGGCTAATGCCCCCCCCAGACGCAGCTCATTCTCCCACCAGCTCTCAGTCATTAGTCATTGGTGGGGACTCAGATGCTTGCTGAAGCTTCTATCTGGTCAGTCCCATTTTGGGATACATTCACCTAAAATAGGCAAAGAGTAAATACCAAAAATAAACAAGTAAAAAATGAATGAATAGACATTATACAAACAAATCCTAGGCACCGTAAATGCTCAGAGACCCAAGAAAAGTGAAGCTTTTTCTTTTACCTGGAAATTCTCATTTTGCTCACTTCCAGAAAGAAAAAGTGCAAAAAAAGGTGAAGGTGAAGACTCTTCATCCTTTTGTATTCCTTTTAGTTTGGGCTCAGTCGTTAATTAGTCCTTCTGGTGTGGAAGCCAGTTAGAGAACTCCTTGAACCCACGTAGAAGAAGGCTCATCAACCCTCCAAGGAATATCTCACAAGCTCTTTATAACCCCCTCTCTCCAAGGCTGCCCCTTCTACTTTGGGTGAATGCTTTGTGTCAGTAAGCTTTTGCTAATGTCAGACCTAAATTGGCCTCCTGTTCTCTCTTTCTGTCTCCTGGAGCTAACACCTTTATCTCTTGAAAGACCTTCATGTACTTGAAAAGCTTTCATGCCAGTCAATTGATAAGCATTTATTAAGCACCTACTGTGTGCCAGTATGCAAGCATTTATTAAGTACCTACTGTATGCTGTCCCATAACCATTTTAAATGCTTACTGTGTGCTGACCCACGGGCATTTATTAAGTGCCTACTGTGTGCCAGGTGTTGTACTAGGCTAAACCTTTCTGGTTCCTCCATTTTTGACTCACGTGGCTTGAACTGCAGGCCCCTCACTCTCCTGGTATCCTTCTTTAAGAAGCTCTCTAGCTAATCTGTAAACTTCCTGAACTTCAGTGCCCAGAATTTTCCCTGCCTTACTACTCCTGGTGTGGTCTGGACAGGCAGGACCCTTATGGAGTGCCTTGCAAGGCCTCATAGCTTTGGAGGGTGCCTTGTCATTACGCTGTTGACTTCTTCTGCAGTAATGCATTGGAGAGGGGACAGACAGCAGGGGTGGGGACCTCTCCAACCCAGACAGGAGCACCATGGAGCTTGCTAAACCTTCCCCGTCCCATCCACGCTCCCTCACCCCTCTCTCCTTGTTTCTTGTGTCTGTGTGTTTCCATACCATTACAGGTAGAGGCAGTGAGGGTGGGGGCTGGGGCTTTCCTGTTGTTTGTGGCCCCAGAACCTTGCACACAGTAGGTACTTCATAAATGCTAGTGGAGCATTTCTGTACTTACAGCCTGTGCTTAGTGTATAGAGCCCATATTCCCATTCTCAGGAACTTTGGAGGGAGGGCCTTGCCAGAAGGGGCTTATCGTGATTTTTTAACACCTTGAAACTAGCAAAGCACAAATTGGCTGTAATAGGCCCCAGTCTCTCCTGTTAACACCTTGTTACCAGTTTCTATTAATACTGTGAACAAGTGTGTGTCTCTAATAGGAGTTAATTCGTTTTGTTAATAACTTAGATTTCTAGAATTCTGTATTGATTACTGTCTTGGTGTAGAATCTCAGAGCTAGGAGGGCTCTTAGAACACAAGATGTCATAGCTGGGAGTGGCCTGAGAACAGCGGATGTCAGAGATGGGAAGGGCCTGAGAACAAAACAGTTAGCATTTAGAACTTTGAAACATTGACTGCTCCAGATGGCAAATGCTTTAGTGATGATGTGGCCCAGCTCTCCTTCCTCAGTGCAGTGCCATGGGGCACACAGGACCTGTGTTCCAATGCCAACCCTGCCCCTACCTCCTGTGTGACACATATTCCCTTCTGGGCCTCAGGTTCCTGGAAGCTGGAGGAGAGCAGTTTTTCCCAGGTCACCCAGAAAGCTCCTAGCCCTATAGGCTCATCTCAGTCTCTGCAGATGCGCAGCCTAGTATGGGGGATCTCCAGAAAATGGAAGGGGACGTTCCCCAAAGGGCTGCAAGACCCGGTCTCCTCACCTCTCCTCCCAGAATCCCTCTCTTCATTCAGGACTCAGCTCAGGCACCAACTTTACATGAAGCTTTTCCTAATCCCCCTACCCCCAACCCTGGAGGCAGCCTGGGCTAGTAGTTAGGGACCTACCCTGACAGCCAGGCATACCTGAGGTCAAGCCCTGCCTCTGACCTGTCCTGAGAGTAGTGCTCACAAATAGAGGAATCAAGGAAAGCCTTCTGGAGGAGGTGACCTTGGAAACCCAAACTAAGGCCAAGATTGCTCTGGGCATGACGGAGTCTGGAGTGGGGTCAGCTGGAGCCAAGGCGGGGACCCCACAGCATGTTTTCATTTGAATGGTTCTCCACAGATGCCAACCTAAGCAAGGATCCTCTCTGCCCAATCCAGCTTTTATTTCTGTAACGCACAGACATGCTTCAGGGGCTGCTGAGGATGGCCTCCCCCCAGGGTCCCCCAACTCAGGCTTTGCCAGGTGGCAGCTTTGCGTTCTTTGCCTCTGAAGAGGGAAAAGGAACCACGTGGGGTGATGGAAGGAGCCCTATATTTAGGATCAGGAGCCCTGGGCTGTAGCCCCCACTTTGTCTCCCTGGGCAGCCTTGAGAAATCCCCATCCCTTTCTCTGGGCCTCAGTTGCCTCCTCTGTAAGATGACAGGCTCTGGCTCTCTGAGAAGCCTCCGAGGTCTCCTCGTTCTCACTCTCTATATTAGAACACAGGCTTTGGGTTCAAGTCCTGCCATTGATACATCCTGGCTGTAGAGCTGGGAAAGACACTTAACTCTCCTCTGCTTCCAGGACCCTCTAAGGCAATTAAGTTGTAAAGGACTGATTTCCCTGACTTCCACCAAGACCTGGCTCAGATCCCACCTTCTTCTGGATGCCTGTCCCAGTGACCCCCAGTGGTGATGCCTTCCCTCCGAGATCACCTCGCTTTGACGCTGTATCTTGGATGTTCTTTTATTCAGGAGTTTTTCAGTCATGTCTGACTCTCTGGGACCCCACTTGGAGTTTTCTTGGCAGAGATACTAGAGTGGTTTGTTATTTCTTTCTCCTGCTCATTTTACAGATGAGGAAACTGAGGCAAACAGGGTGAAATGATTTGCCTAGGGTCACACAGCTAGGAAATGTCTAAGGCTGGATTTGAACTCAGGAAGATGTCTTCCTGACCCTAGTTCCAGGGCTGGGCGTTATGATGCCCCCAGCTGCCCATCTTGTATGTGCCTAGTTGTTTATATGTTCTTCTATCCCCATTAGACTGTGAGCAGGGACCTTGAGGGCAAGGACCGCGTTTTTGTTTTTCAAATAAAATAATACATGTAACTTATCATAGCGCCTGGTACAGAGCAGGCTTTTAGTAAGTGTTATTCCCTTTGTTCCCTTGGCATCCTTAGTTGCTTAGCAGATTTCTGGGCTTAGTGAGTAAGCGCCTACTTGGAATCTCATCAATTCTTGTTGACTAACTCAATGACATGACAAATGAGGTTAAAGAACAAACATCAGTAAAGTCTTTGGGAGAAGGGGGTGTGCGGAGAGGGAGATCAGAATAGGCCTGGTGCAGAGGGTGGTGACTGAGCTCTGTCTCAGAGGCAGCTGGGGACTCTCCAGGCTAGAAATGAGGGAACTGCAAATAGCCAGTTTTGCTGGGATGCAGAGTATAGGAAAGAGAGGAATGTGTAATGAGACTGGAAGCAAGGGAGCTGAAGCCAGATTTTATAGGACTTTCCCTGGCAAGCAGAAGAGTGTACATTTGATCCTGTACATCCTGGGGACTCCCTGATACTTATTCAGGAGAAGAGTACCACCGTTAGCTCTATGCTTTTTAATATCAATTTGGCAGGATTCTTTCTGAGTCCCTTTGCTTTGAGGAATTATTGCTTTGAAGAAGTAGATCAAGAAACCAGGGTTCTAGATGATTAAACACAACCTCTCTCAGGCCAGAATTTTCTGTGAATAAATCAATCAGCAAACATTTAACAAGCCTCTGCTGTGTTCTGCTGACGACACTGAGTTCTGGGCTACCAGGCTGACTTCCCTTTGTGGTTTGCCCCATCAGGAGCTGTCCAGCAGGGGAATGGGCTGGTCTGGTAGGTGGATGGGTATTGAGTTCCCCATTACCAATGGCCACAGGATACTTTCCAGTATGTTAAAAAGAGTTTAAAACCTTAAGGTTTGCAAAGTATTTGACATATACACTCTCACTGCCCTGTAAGGGAGCCACAGAGCTTTAGGTATTAATATCCCCTTTTACAGTGGAGGAAACTGAGGCTCAGAGGGGTTAAGTGACTTGCCCATGGTCATACAGCTGGTAAGTGACAGAGGCAGGATTTGAACCCAGGACTTCTTTTCAAAAATAGATATAGATATAGATAATTTATTTATTTTTCAGTTCTCAACATTCACTTCCACAATAATTTGAATTCAAAATGTTCTCCCTATCTCTCCCTACCCCCCACCCCAGGACAGCATGCACCCTATCCACCCTTCCCTCCAGTCTGTCCTCCCTTCTATTTTCCTCTAGGACAAAATAGATTTCTATACCCCATTGTCTGTATATCTTATTTTCCAGTTGCATGCTAAAACAAATTTTAGCATTCGTTATTAAAGCTTTGAGTTCCATATTCTCTCCCTTCCTTCCTCCCCATCCACCCTCATTGAGAAAACAAGCTATTCAATATAGGTCATACATGTGTAACAATGCAAAACACTTCCATAATAGTTATGCTGTGAAAGACTAACCACATTTCCCTCTGTCCTACCCTGCCCTTCATTTATTCCATTCTCTTCCTTGACCTGTCCATCCACAGTAATGTTTGCTTCTGATTATCCCTTTCCCCAATTTGCTTTCCCTTCTATTATCTTTCTTCTCCTATCCCCTTCCCCCCTGCCTTACTGCAGGATAAAATAGATTTCCATATCCAATGGAGTGTGTGTTATTCCTCCTTAAGCCAAATCCCATGAGAGTAAGGCTCAATTATTTCCTTTCATCTCCCCCTTCTTCCCCTCCATTGTAGAAGCTCTTTCTTGCCTCTTTTATGTGTGATGATTTGCTACTTTCTACCTCTCTCTTTCTCTTACTCCCAGTACATTCCATTTAACAGTAAATTTTATTTTTTAGGTATTCTCCTTTCATATTCTGCCTTTTCACACTGTCTATTCGTACTCTATGTACATATACATACCTACACATATATGATATGCACATACATACATACCTACATACATATATGTGTATGTGTATATATGTCTATATATGTATGTGTGTATATACAGATATATATGTATTATATGTGTGTATATATATGTATATATATCTATATGTGTATATCTATCTATCTATCTATATATATACACATGTATATAAAAAATACGCCCTCTAACTACCCTAATACTGAAAATGGTCTTATGAGTTACAAATAACATCTTTCCATATAGGAATGTAAACAGTTCAGCTTTAATGAGTTCCTTAAGACTTCTCTTTCCTGTTTACCTTTTCCTGTTTCTCTTGATTCTTGTGTTTGAAAGTCAAATTTTCTATTCAGCTCGGGTCTTTTCAACAAGAATCCTTGGAAGTCTACTACTTCATTGAAATTCCATTTTTTTCCCTGAAGTATCATACTCATTTTTGCTGAGTAGGTGATTCTTGGTTTTAATCCTATCTCCTTTGACCTCTGGAATATCCTATTCCAAGCCCTTCGATCCCTTAGTGTAGAAGCTGCTAAATCCTGTGTTATCCTGATTGTATTAACATGATACTTGAATTGTTTCTTTCTGGCCACTTGTAATATTTTCTCCTTGACCTGGGAACTCTGGAATTTGGCTACCATATTCCTAGGAGTTTTCCTTTTGGGATCTATTTCAGGAGGTGATCGGTGAATTCTTTCCATTTCTCTTTTACCCTGTGAACCTAGGACTTCTTGAGTCCAGTGGTCTGTCACTACACCAAACTGACAGCCTCCTGTGGGAAGGTTGAGCTGGAGAAGGCCCTGACAAAAGAGAAGATCCTTGAGGGCAGGGACCATTTCACTTTGGGCTTTGTATCCATCCCCAGCACCTTGCAAGTGCCCGGCATATAGTCAGCATGTGACACATGCTTCTTGATTGGCTGAGTGCCCTTAGGGGTTCTTAACCTTTTTTAATGTCATGGAGGGAGCTAGGGTTGTAGTGGATGCAGTGCTGGGCCTACAGTCTAAAAGGTCTGAGTTCAAATTTGGTCTCAGCCTAGCTTTGTGGCTCTGGGCACATCCTTTACACTTTGCCCATTTCCCCAGCTGTGAAATGGGGATAATAATCACCCCTACCTCCCAGGGTTGTTGTGAGAATTAAATGTGACAGTATAAAGCACTTAACACAGGGCCTGGAACATAGTAGGTGCTTCATAAATGCTTATTTCCTTCCTTCATGGATCTTTTGGCAGCATGTATTTAAATGCATAAGATAAAGTACCTCTTACACAGGAAACCTGTAATGAACTCCCCACCTGAGAGTCCAGGCTGGGTGCCCTCCTCCCAGGGGTGCAGCACTGGCGAGGGATGAATCCCGGAGGCTGCTCCTCACTCTGGGAGGTCCTACGTCTCTCAGGTTTCGACTCCCTGCCCTCCCCAATTTCTCACCTGCCAAAGTGGATTCTGAAAAGGGCCCCTCGCTAACCAGCCTGGAACCCAAAGCAGACCCTCTGGGACTTTCTGATCCTAATTCTCAGGCTCTTCCAGAATGTACATCAGTGTCCCTAGAGCTCCCCAGTCTTAAAAACTCACCACCCTCTCCTGTCTCCTCAGGCTCTTTCCTACACCCTACCCTCCTAGGAAGGGCTGTCTACACTCACCACCTCTTTCTTCTTTCTTTCCCCCTTGGCGTGACTAGAACCCCTCTCCCCACTAAGCCAGATGTGCATTCATCTACCTTGGAGATCACCCTTTAGTTATTCTCTTGCCATTTAATGAGCTTTGCCTGTCTCCCCCCCCCAGCAGGTGGGGAAGAGGACCAGTCTTTGAAGGCCTCTGGTAAGGGGGAATCAATCTATCTCCCACTGATGCGCAGTCCATTTTTGGCCAGCCCTTGTGTAAAGTCAGATGGTGGCCTCGTGCACAGCCTGTGGAGGAGAGCTGGGGCTGTATCCCCTGTACCACCTTTCCCCCACCCTAGCCAGTCTGTACAATAAGAGGAAAAGCCATTGGTCACTGCGAGGTGTGTAACTTAAGATCAGTATTATTCTGAGCTGAGTTGATATCAGTACACAGACCAGAGACTGACTCCTGTTCCTGGCCTCTGTGAAGAGAGAGGACAAACATTTGTTAGATGTCAGCATGGCAGGCCAGCAGGCATCTATTAAGTACCTACTATGTGCTGCCAAGCGCTGAGCTCGGTGTTGGGGGTACAGAGACAAAAACAGTAAGAAAAGACTTTTTTTTTTTTGTGCGTTTCCCGTGACTGTCTCTGGGAAACAGTGACTCTCTGTAGGGCATGCATGGCTCAGACTCCACAGCGGCACCATTTTTATAGCCCTTCAGAGGACCCCAAGAATCTCCTCCATTGTGTCTGGGCTGCATGGAGGGAATCGGTCCTGGCTCTAATCTATTACACAAACGAACATTTCATCGTTTGCTTTACAAAACTCTAAAGCTGGTAACCAAAACCAGATCTCCCTAGCAGAAGAGACCAAGTACTGGAGGGAGAGCCAAGAACTCATTGTAATTTATCTTAGGATTGGCCCTGGGAGCTCACAAAGGCTCAGCCATCTCCATCCTCCTCCTTGAGGGAACTTTAAGGCTTCCCTTCATTGGTTTTCATAGATTCAGAGCATGAAAACTTAGGGCTGGGGGTGCTAAGGCATGTCCACTCCAGAGACAACCTTGGGACCTAGAATACTCTAGAAGGGAGCCTGCTAGAATAGAAGAAACCCAGACTCAGAGCAGTGATGGTGGTAGCACTAGGCAGAGATCCTGCAGCACGTTAGAATGTTGTTCGATCTTCCCCTCCAGGACCCCCTCTTCCTTTCTCATTTTATGGGGTGATGGGGTGTAGTGGAAAGATCATTAAACTTGGACACCTGGTTCTAGGTCTTGGCTTCTCACCACCCCTGGGCAACCTCCTTCTTTCAGATTCTTTCTAGACAGATATTTCATCCCCCAGATCATGGTGGATGTTATCAGACATTCTCCCTGCTTTCTCATGGAGCTCAAAAATGATAATAATGAGAGTTAACAAAGATGAGACTCAAACTCTTATAACTAATAATGATGCAAAGTCGATTGTGAGCCAGCCCATGAGACCAGAGAAGGTCAGGGCTGGGAGGGGCCCGAGGACAGGGGATGTCAGGGCTGGGAGGGGCCTGAGAACAGGGGATGTCAGGGCTGGAAGGGGCCTGAGAACAGGGGATGTCAGGGCTGGGAGGGGCCTGAGAACAGGGGATGTCAGGGCTGGGAGGGGCCTGAGGACAGGGGATGTCAGGGCTGAGAGGGAGCTTAGAACTTAGGATGTCAGAGCTGGGAGGGAGCTTAGAACATGGGATGTCAGAGCTGGGAGGGTTCTGAGAACAAGGGATATTAGGGCTGGGAGGGGCCTGAGGACAGGGGATGTCAGGGCTGGGAGGGGCCCGAGGACAGGGGATGTCAGGGCTGGGAGGGAGCTTAGAACATGGAATGTCAGGGCTGGGGGGAGCTTAGAACATGGGATATCAGGGCTGGGAGGGGCCTAAGGACAGGGGTTGTCAGGGCTGAGAAGGAGCTTTAGAATCATTTAGTACAACCCCTTGGTTCTACACATGAGGACTCACAGGGCCAGAAACAAGAATGGCTTGGCTGAGGCTGTACAGCCAGCCAGTGACAAAGCTGATGCTTGCTCGGTTCCCAAAGCCTCGTCCAGGGCCCTTCACCACTGATGACATCACAGTTTCCCTGGGAAGCTGGAGCAGGGCAGCCCAGTCCATGTCAGAGGTGGCCTCTGGAGCCAGAGGGCAGGGGATGTGGAAGCTGGCTGGGATTCAGGCCTGGCCCCCAGCCAGAGGAGCCCTCTGTGTTCCTTCTCAATGGCACAGGGGAAAATACTCACTTGATTGAAACAAATTGAAACTCTAAACTTGGTATCAGAGCCTCGTCATTAGTGCTAATGAGTTCGCTGCTTATGCAGCCCGACAGTGATTAGACATTTTTAGTCTTACTCCCCAGAGTGCTGAAGACAAGAAGGCCTAGGAAGAGAAGGGCTTGCTCACACCTGGGGATCAGCCAGTCCTTGAGGGACGATCGCTCTTTGAAAAGGGGAGGGCTTAGCAGAGACCTTTGTCAAGGCTCCTGTGAACTTCAGAATAAATCCTGACCATGTAGATCCCTAGAATGACCAGAGTTGGGGGAGGGGGATTAGGAGAGCTTAAAACATCAGAAGTAAGAGGGACCTTAGAACAGATGAACTTGGAACAGAAAGTACTGAATCGGACATAAAAATGCAGGATCTAAATGGAGAGAAAATAGAACGTGAGAACTCAGAAATTCAGAGCACAGAAAGTCAGAGATTAAAGGGATTTTTGAAAATTAAACATTGCAGTCCTGAGCCCTGAATGTCAGCGATGGAAGTACGTGGCCGTGCCTCTGGGCAGCACTTGGCATCCAGAGGCTTTCTCCAGTCCTTCAGACTGTGTTCTATCAAGCATCTCTTGCCCTTTCATTCTATCTCTTATGGCTTTTAAAAATCTGCACTTGGATGTCAGAAGAAATCCAGATTTCTTCCAGCAAAGGACCTTGAAAGAAACTCACCCCACCATGGCCACCTCTGGGCTGTGACTCATGTCCACAATTCGCCCATTTCTCTTTCCCTCTCCAGGTTCACTCCTAGCATTCTCACTCCGCTGAAAGCGCTTCTCCCACCTGCCCTCCTGCAGAAACACCCCCTGCCACCTGCACAGAGCCACCCTCCCGGAGGGCAGCCCTTCTCAACACTTTCTAGCAAACAGTACCCAGCGTTTCAGAACCCAGCAGCAGCACCCCCGCTGCCTCCTCAAGGTAAGAATGGTGACCATTTGCTCCCTGAGCATCTCCTGGGGGGAGCTCGTGGCCCAGCCTGGGGGACTCTAGAAGAAGGAAAGATACAAACATGGAAAACGGTAGTGATAATAATTAACCAGAACTCCCTGAAGGTGTCCAAGGCCTTCCCCCACACCAGCCTCCTCAGGTGAGGAGTCACATAACCCTTCAGGCCACGTTCAGGACATCGCCTTGTCTCTGGGGCACTCCTTGGGGCCACGGGCCTCCTGGGTCCCATTTTGTCTGGTTCTAAAGTTCTAAAGGAAGCCTGACAGAATTGATGGGGACTTCTTGGAATCTCAGGCCCCTAGAATTATCAGAACACACAGCCCCACTGGACAGGCATCATAGAGAGGGATGCAGACAGGCTTTTGAGGACTGCCTTGGGGGGCAGGGGGCAGAGGCTTCATGGTGCCCAAGCCAGATGGGGCATTGTGGAAGGGGTCTGGCGGGTGGGAGTGGTATCTCTTTTGTGGCAAAGTTATAGTTATTGAGGATGTAATATGGGCATCCCCAAGGGGTAATGATGTTCCCCAGACCTCGGGCATCAGCACAGGCTCATTGCCCAGGGAAGATGGCCTAGGCAAAGCATGCGGGACCTGGGCAGGCATAAAGAGCTATCGAGGAGAGAAGACAGCAGCAGGGGATGGTGCTGGGCCCATTGACCTTCACTGCAGGATGCCAGACTCTGCAGACACTAGGCTTGTCAGCATAGAAACTCACTGCATAAATCACTGAGCTGCTCTGGGCCGCAGTTACCTTTTTTGTAAAATTAGAAGGTGCATCTAAATGATCTTTGAGGCCCCTCCCGGCCCTGACATCCCCTGTCCTCAGGCTCCTCCAGCCCTTACATCCCCTGTTCTAAGGCCCCTCAGCCCTGACATACCCTGTTCTAAGGCCCCTCCCAGCCCTGACATCCCCTGTTCTAAGGCCCCTCAGCCCTGACATCCCCTGTTCTAAGGCCCCTGCCAGCCTTGACATCCCCTGTTCTAAGGCCCCTCAGCCCTGACATCTCCTGTTCTAAGGCCCCTGCCAGCCTTGACATCCCCTGTTCTAAGGCCCCTCAGCCCTGACATCCCCTGTCCTCAGGCCCCTCCAGCCCTGACATACCCTGTTCTAAGGCCCCTCAGCCCTGACATCCCCTGTTCTAAGGCCCCTCCCAGCCCTGACATCCCCTGTTCTAAGGCCCCTCCCAGCCCTGACATCCCCTGTTCTAAGGCCCCTCAGCCCTGACATCCCCTGTCCTCAGGCCCCTCAGCCCTGACATCCCCTGTTCTAAGGCCCCTGCCAGCCTTGACATCCCCTGTTCTAAGGCCCCTCAGCCCTGACATCCCCTGTTCTAAGGCCCCTGCCAGCCTTGACATCCCCTGTTCTAAGGCCCCTCAGCCCTGACATCCCCTGTCCTCAGGCCCCTCCAGCCCCGACATACCCTGTTCTGAGGCCCCTCAGCCCTGACATCCCCTGTCCTCAGGCCCCTCCAGCCCTGACATCCCCTGTTCTAAGGCCCCTCAGCTCTGACATACCCTGTTCTAAGGCCCCTCCCAGCCCTGACATCCCCTGTTCTAAGGCCCCTCAGCCCTGACATACCCTGTTCTCAGGCCCCTCCCAGCCCTGACATCCCCTGTCCTCAGGCCCCTCCAGCCCTGACATCCCCTGTTCTCAGGTCCCTCCCAGCCTTGACATCCCCTGTTCTCAGGCCTCTCCCAGCCCTGACATACCCTGTTCTAAGGCCCCTCAGCCCTGACATCCCCTGTCCTCAGGCCCCTCCCAGCCTGACATCCCTTGTTCTCAGGCCCCTCCAGCCCTGACATCTCTCAGGCCCCTCCCAACTCTGACATTTTATTTTAACTGATCTTGCTGTCCCATTATTGCTTCCATTTGAAAGACCTAAGTTGGCCTGGCTTTATGATGTCACCAAACAATACATGATTATGTTCCTATAACAAGGGAAATCACCCTAAAACCACAGGGAGTGTGTGGAGGGGCCTTTGCCAGCAGCAGAAATAAGTTCCCAGGCCGACTTGGGGTTTGAAAGCGTTACAAACAGATTTTACCATTCTCAGGCTCAGATCTCAAAGAGGAAAACCACACTTCCCCCTCTAGCCAGCCCTCGATTCTCGATTGCCTTCATATTTTTGTAGCCTAGCTGAGCCTGGGGACAGGGAGAGCAGAGGAGTGAACCTCCCCCTCCCTGATCCTTCCCCTGACCCAGGCTCCTCCCCAGCGCCTGCCAAGACTAGGTCATGGAGAGCCCTCCTGGCATCAAATCCCAAATACCCCTCTGGGCTTGTTCAGTTGTGCCCCCTCCCTGATGAATCGATTCCTTCTAGGGCATCATTTGCCAGGGATCAGGCTTGAACACCTCTGGTAATGGGGACCTCACTGCCTCCTGACCACTCAGATGGGCACTTACAGCCAAGGGGAATTCTCCTAGCAATGAATGAAGGTTAGGGAAATTTGAGAACACAGGAAGAAAGCCAAGCCTGTTTTCAGACCACAACATTACCACATGTAATAACTGCATGTTTAATATTTTAGAGGGAAAAATTATACAGCCACTGAAATGTTCTCCCTGCTTCCTACCTCCTAGCCCAGTAGCATCATAATGTAGCAACCCAAGCTAAGGCAGCAGCTGGGCTGGGTCTTCCCTGGGAGGGGCCTGAGAGGCCCTGTGGTCCAATGGCTCCTTTTTTACAAATAAGGAAACTGAGGTCCATAGGTTACAGGACCTGCCCAGTATCACAAAGGTCACAGGTCTAAATCAACCACTCCTCATGGAGCTCATGACTTAGGAAGGGATGATTAGGTAGAAAGAGATGACTAGTGGGCAGTATCTGGTGGCAGAGTGGGTAGAGAGTCCTACTCTAGGTCAAGGAGACCCAAGCCCATCCTGCCTCTGGTACATAGTTACTGGGCAAATCACTTAACTTTTTGATGTCCTAATTACATCAGTGAGGAGAGCCAGAATTCTTCTGTCCTTGAAAATCACAGGTTTAGACCAAAACAGAGAAAGAAACATTAGGGGTGTGGGTTGGATGATATCCTCCGGAAACCTGGGTACCAAGGGGAGGTCAGAAAAGAGCCCCCACCAGTGGTGCATATAAAGGCTTGAGTGCGAGTCATCAGGTGTGGACAGGGAGGGAGGACAGGCCAGACCTGGAGTATGGACTCTGATGTTGGGAGGTGTGTTCAGGAGTCAGGGACAGTAAGGATGCATACGGAAGGGAGGACAGGGAATGCTGAGAGCAGCCGGTGTTGTAGTCTTTTAAATTGCAAAGTGTTGGGCATATCTCTTTGGCATCTCTTTGGCATCCCCTTTGGCATCGACCTTGCCTGTCCCCCTGAGCTGAATCCAGAGCTGTCCCCAGAGCCTGCCTGTAGGGGTACAGCAGCCAAGAAGGCCAGGCCGCTCTGGATGAAGTTCTGGGGCGTGGGAAAGGTGTATGTGCAGACTGCTCACACCGCGCTCCCTCCCCAGGCTACCAAGGCAGTTTCCATTCCATCCAGAACTGCTTCCACTATGGCGATTGCTACAGGGCGGTGGAGACAGTGGGTGGCAGCGGCAGCAGCAGTGTTGGCGGGGACAGCCTGGCAGGAGAACCCCATGGCTTCAACCCTCTTCGGGCCAATGGCTATCACACCCTCAGCGCCCCTTTGCCAGCCCAAGGTAAATGACACTGCTCCTCACAGGGCGCAACTCGGGCGTTCGAGGGAGGTCAATGAGTGTCTGGACCTACTAGTCACACAGCATTTGTGAAGCATCTACTGTGTTCAAAGCCCTGTACTGGGCAAGACACATGGATAAGATCCAACAGTTTGGAAACATCCGCCCTGCCCTCACAGAGCTTATAATCTGGTACAAGGCTGATCCATTTCAGTCACTCGTCTTTACTACATGCTAGCTGTATGCAGAGCAGAGCCCTGTGTTAGGACGGAGGAAGGCAGGGTTTTTAGGTGAGGCAGGGGGCCTGCCCTCCTGGAGCTTACACTGTGACCAGCAGACAAGACAAGAAGACTGTAACACAGAAATATGTGTTTATCCCTGCCAGGGGAAGTCCAGAAGGGAATGTTGGCACTGATTGGAGCCCTCTCACAAGGCTTTCTGGAAAAGAGGGACCTGAGTTGGGTCTTAAAGCCCAGAGCTGGGGAGATCCAGAACAAGGGGCAGAATGGTGTTCTTTTCTCATTCAGAGCTCTTGAAAGCTGATTGAGGAATATGGAGTGATAGGGAGTAGCCCAGGGTTGGCTAGACAGTCAGCATGTTCTATAGGAGACAGGTCTGGAGCTGGGTTGTGAAGAAAAAAGAAGACTTGGGTGGGTGGGAGTGACCAGGGGGTAAAAGATACCTTCTAGGTGGGAAACCCTCCAGGGCACACAGCTATCAGTGTCAGAGCCTGGGCACAAATCTGGGCTCCCTCAGCACATGCTCTGTGTGGGGACCTAGATACTGGGTAAGTCTAGTAGATGTCACACCCTGTCCTCTGGTTGCTCACAGTCTGCCAAGTACTTTCCTTGCTTTCCTACCTTTCATGTCTTCTTCTGCTTCATAGCTTTCCCTGAACTGTGGGATCCAGGTACACTGAACAACTGAATGTATGTAGTACTTCATCTCCCAGTGCCATGCCTTTGCATTGGCTGTCCCCTATGTCTGGAATGCTTTCCCTGCTCTTCTCCACCTTCTGGCTTTCTTCAGATCTAATCTTCTGCAAGAGCCCTTTCTCAGGCCTAATCAAGGCTAGTTCCTTTCCTCTGAGATTACTTCTAATTTACCTGATGCATACCATGGGTGTACAGAGCTGTTTACATTTCCTTTCCCCTACTAGAACATCAGTTCCTGTCACTTAAGCATTTGCTTGTTGACCGACTGACTTCATGTTCTTTTCTCTTCTCTCTGGCCAGGTTATGACACCCTGCCTGATGGCCCATGTGGACCCCAGGAAGCAGGTACCACCAGCCCAGAAGAGAGTGGCTTCTTCCCCAATGGCTCATTTGACCCCTGTTTGAATTCCCTCCCCTCCATCTACACTGACACCTAAGGCCCAGCCTGGCCCCAGCGAGGTCCCCCATCTCACCCCCTCTCATTGTATCCATGCTATGGCCCAGCCTGGTCTTCCAGGCCCGCATATGTAGCTTGGGCTGGAAGCCTGTATGAGCTCCAATAAACCCAAGCCCAGACAGACCCCCAGCTTCCCAACCTAACACTAACTCCCTTCCTGGGAGCCACGGATAGGCTGGGAGCCGTGCACCTGGCCCCTCATGGGGATGTTGCCACAGAAGGAGACCCCCATGAGTCCCTGCCCAAGTAGATGACACAGTGACCAGAAAGGATACTCCCCTGGATGCCAGAGACAGCCAGGGACCCTCCTTGAAATTATCTGGACTTTTTTTTTTTAATTTTAAGATCACAGACCTCATGTATATAAATTGTACAGAACTGACATCCATTTCCTCAGCTGGTTTTATATGTTCAGTTTTACAAGAAAGCATTAAAAACTGGAAACTTGCAAACAGTGACTGCACCCCTCTGTGTCTTGGGAAACAGCGGTGAGAAGCTAACTGGAACAAAGGGTGTCCTGGGGCTTCCTCCTAAGCCCCAGGCTTAGGGGCAGGGGTGAGGGAGTCATAAGGAAATGAACATTCCTGGCTTTGAACATGTACAGTGGGAAGAATCTTGCACTGAGATCAGCTCCTGCTTCTGTCACTGACTCGCTGTCAGACCTTGGCCAGGTTAATTTTATCTCTCTGTACCTCAGCTTTCTCATCTGTTAGGTGGGAATAGTCCCCAGCCTCCAGGAATTGTATGGGCAGCCACTGAGGTCATGGATGTAAAGGGACTTAAGAAAGTATAAAATGTTTTCATTAGCATGTTTTATCAATAACAGTGGAAAAGCAAGACAATATAAAACATGTATGTGCGTATATTGATTTGTGTACATGCCTATTCCATGCATCCTTAGGGTATCCCAAAAATCTTAGTGCAGTTTTAAGCTTTAATAGCTTAATGACAGTCGAGGCTAGATCCCTAGGGCACTTCGCTAAAGACTGCCCTCCCCTCCAATTCAAGATCAACCATTACTAACAGTAAAAATAATAATTAACATTTACAAGGTCCTTGGCCCATGCTATCTCATTTGATTTTCACAATGTGAGGCAGGCGCACTTATTAATCCCCATTTTACAGGTGAAGAAACTCAGACTGAGAAAGTTGACACGACTTGCCCGTGGTCACAAGTAACTAAAGCAGTATTTGAACTCGGGTCTTCCTGACTCCAAGGTCATTACTTTATCTGATGTGCCACCTTTTGTGGTTGGAGCATTTCTTTGTGACCCCCTTTGGGGTTTTCTTGGCAAAGATACAGGAGTGGTTTGCCATTTACTTCTCCAGCTGATTTTACAGATGAGGAAACTGAGGCTAACAGGGTAAAGTGACTTGCCCGGGATCACCCAGCTAGGAAGTGTCTGAGGCCAGATTTGAATGCATGAAGATGAGTTTTCCTGACTCCAGGTGGGGTACTCTATCCGCTGCACCACCTAAATGCCATTAGTGACTAGTATTCTTTGGATATATTTTTTCAACGAATTCCAAATGTACTTAACTGTATTCCCGTCTAGCCCCCATCTCTCTATCATGTCCACAAAGACAGCAGGAGGGAATTTGTCACTTACCTGGTTGTGGTCCACCATCAGTCTGTTCATCTGGCTCCTTCAGTAGGTGTCATCAGTGTTAGGTTCCCCTTTACTGGACCATGTTGCAGCCCGCCATGCTTCCTTGTCCAACGTAAGCTATTCCATGCTCTGAAGGCCTTCCTTGGGGTCTTTTCATGCTCCATGAGTAGCAGTGTCACTCCATGACTGCCCACCTCTGCTTCCAGTCCTCCATGTCCTTCCTCGCATCTTTTCCACTCTTTCTTTCTTGCCAATCACCCCAGGGAATATATAGTAGCCTGCTTATACCACTGTACCTTTCCTATGTCCTTTGGGTCATGGTAACCTGTTTCCTCCAATGTCGAGAGTACCATAATTCTCAGCCCTCACTGGAAGATTGACTCTTATGATGGACGCAGTTTGGGATCTTTGGAAATGCTGTGACAATTGACCCTATACCTTCTAGACTGCTGTCTCTGTCTAACTCAGTTATAAATAATCCATCTGCAATCCCTGCCTTAGAATTATGCACTGGAGGACAAATGGACCACTGCTCCATCTGCCCAGTGAGCCTGTCTCATCCTCTTTGTCTTTCCTGTGTGGATGGCCAGACTAACTTCTCTTAATGACAGGAAATCTAACGCTATTCTGGAACCTGATGCATTCAGCACAGTGTAATTCTCAAAAACCTCTGAAGGACCACACCATCTTTAAGGAATCTATTTTCCGTAAAGCTCCTTCCAGCTCTGAACTAATTAATCTATACACACTTATTACACATAAATCCCATGAGCCTATGATATAGAATCCAGAGGGAAGAGAGATTTCTGTCTTGTCAGTGAGGGACATCTTCCAGGACAGTGGCAAATGCCCTCAGTTTACATATATATATATATACATATATATATATATATACATATATATATATATATATATACACACACATTTATGTTCTAGACCCTATTTAATGCCGATATTCCAAGGATCATTGTGGTCTTATCCATAAAGTTATCTTGTTTAATTTTACCATTATGTATGGGAGATCCCTTGGAGGAGAGAACTTTCATGGCTAATGTTTACTGTCCAGCTTCAAATACTTATTCTGAGTCAACAAAAATAGTCAAAATAGGTTTTTATGTTTTCTACAACTTTTACTCAATTGTGTGACCATGAAGAAGTAATCTGATGAAGAAAATCATTTGTAAAACCTCACCTGTCCCTTTCTCATGTTTTCATCAAGGATGCAAGGCATATGTACATTGGCTAGTCTTATAAAAATTTTTATAGGGATGAGAAGCATGTGGGTCAGTAATTGTTAATATCTACTCCATCACCTTTTTCAGTTAATACTATTTATTATCTTTTCATCCATTTTGAAATTTTCCTCTTTGAGATATATTGAAAATCAATGCCGAATGCTTTTAAAACCATCACCTGCAGGATGATTTTTTTTCTATGTATATTAGCTCAGGGACTGGAAAACCACCATATGTGAACGGTTGTACACCTTGGCTCCCAATGAGATGTATGGGAAGATGGCGCTTGGGAAAGTGACTGGGGAGAGCCACAGTCAGGCCTGTGATTTATTGGCATGAGGATCTCCTGGATGAGGAAACTCCCTTTGCCAATGTAGATCAGCAGCTATAATGCGACTGAAATCTTGGAGAGAGGCTGGGGCCCCAAGAAGTGAAGCAATTTGAACAGGGTCCCAAGGCTAGTATGTGTCAAAGGCAGGACCCGAGCCCAGGTCTTCCTGACTTTGAACTTGGCTCTCTATCCAGTATACCATGTTGGCCCCTATGAAGAAGAAGAAAAACTAACATTCATATAAAGCTTAAGGTTTACCAAGTTGGGAATATGGAAGAATTCATTAGACTTGATCAGTGGAAATAGAAGCACTTCATGCCGGAGATGAGAGCTTTGCAGACACTGATTGATTTTCAAGATCACAAAGAAGGGCAAATTCTTTAAAAAGCGGAAAAGATCATAGATCATATTGTTACCAAAACAAAGTGAATGCCTAAAAGGCATCAGTGAATCCCAGCTCACATACCTATTTTCTCATCTCTTTAAAACCTTCATGAACATGATTTCTGCAATATCCTTGATGAAAACATGAGGAGAGAAGAGGAAGGCAGAGGGGCTTTCTACAGCATACCACATCTTCCCCACTGACTGAAGATGGAGAGGGTTCGAATATATCTACTGGTTCTTTTTTGTCAACTTCAAAAAAGTATTTGACTTGTTAGAGCAAAATAAAGCCCTCAAGACTCCTCCCAAGAAGGAGTCTCCCCTGCACTGTGTTAAGAGCACTCAAGATTCCTCAACAGAGGTGACCACAGAGAAAACTATCCAACAGTCTTCTGGTTGTCTTCACTGAGGCATACAAAAGGGGGGCATATATATTCACCAAATATTGGTGTGGAGGATGTCCTGTACAAAATCCAAATGGAAGAAAGATTATCTGTAGGTGGTAAGGGCATACATACAGATCCTCCTCTTGATAGAAGAGCTGGTGCTGAGTTCATTAAGCCCTACAATACAGGGCCTTTTCTACAAGATCCGTGACTGCTTAAAAGATATCAAAAGATGTCAACCCTAACAATCCATAAGAGGAAACTAAAGTAGATGAAGAATGTCTGTTGTATGCTAGGATTATAGATTCGGAGTTGGAGGAAAACTCGGATGGCAGCGGAAGGCAAGGCACTAGCAGTGTGACCCTGGGCCAGTCACTTTGTTCTGTCTGCCTCAGTTTGCTCATTTATGAGGTGGGGATGGTTACAAACCTACCTCTCAGGGTTGTTGTGAGGATCAATGAGGTGATTCTGGTAAAGATTTTTGCATGGTGTTCAGCAGATAGAAGCCACCATGTAAATGTTAGTTGTAGCCATCATTCTGAGAAATAAGAATCATGCACATTCCCAAGAATTTGAAGGTTTACAAAACACTTTTCATCATGATCTCATTTGAGCTCTGCAAAGGTAGCTGCTATTACAATACCCATTTCACAAGTGAGGAAGCTAAAGTTGAAAGAGTCTGGATCATTGAACCCAGACATCCAGTTCTGCTAGGCAGCACCAAGGAAAGGTCTGAACGAGACTCCTGCTGTCCACATGGATGCTCAGAGTCATGGGTTGGACGACAGTAATCCCACAACCATCCACTTCAGTCCCCCAGACCCCAGAAGCATGCTGGGAAATTCCCTAAGAAACCGGGTGAAGAAAGGTCTAGAGAGAGGCCCAAGGAAATCCTTCCCCAGCATCCCTGAGTTCTGCTGGGAGGGGATGGCCTGGCTCCAAAGCTCTCTCCCAGTAATTAATTATCTGGGAGTAATTAGGGACGGGGTGATGTGCTTTTCAACTGGATGGCTCAGGAATCAATACTAAATCTTCTTGTTCCTCCTTAATACAATCCAGATAAGTCATATTAACTTATACAATGAGAACATATTTCCATTAATAATTAAAAGGAACAGGCAGAGAAGAGAACACCCAGGCAGCTGGCGGAGTTTCCATTTCATTTCAGGATTAGGATGGGAAGAAAGAGGGAGAGCAGCAAGGGAGAAGAGAAGAGAGAGGGAAGGGAGGGAGGAAGAGAGGGAGGAAGGAAGGAAGGAAGGGAGGGAGGGAGGAAAGGAGGGAGAGAGGGAGGGAGGAAGGAAGGAAGGAAGGAGAAAAGAAGGAAGCAATCTGAGAAAAGAGAAAAAATGAAACCCCACCACCACCACCACCAAGGCTTGTTTGAATTTGCACCTCAAACCGGCATCTTGTTACCAGGCCCATCCCCCTCCCCCAGGAAGCCTCCTCTCTGCTTGGCCAAACTATCCAGAGAAAGAAGGGGTTAAACGGGGAGTGGCAGCTGGCAGGGAGAAGGGGGGCCCAGGGAGTTCAGCCAGCTGGGCATCATTAGCAGGAATTGGGGGCCAGGCAGAAAACTGGTTTTTCCCTCCCCTTGCAGGCCTCTGGTGGGCGAGGCTGACTTTATGTGTCTGCTGGGATTCACTACAAAGGGCCTCTTTCGTTTGACTGTGGGTTTTGTTTTGCTTTTCAAATCAACAACAACATGGAACCACAACCAGACCAACACTGGACTGGAATGTGCCCTGCCGGCCTTCTCCAACCCGCCCTGAGAGCTGTCTCACCTCTGAGCTGTCTGGGGAACACTCATTCATTCATTCAAGCCCCCACTGACCCGGGGTGTGACCTGAGGCTTCTTCCCATCTCTGGGGATCACTTTCCTCCTTTACAAGATAAAGGACCGAGGCTTGATGGGTTCTAATATCCCTTCCAACTTGGACTTTCTCTGGTTTTCTAGCCATTTCTTTGTAATGGGAAAGATCAGTAAACATGCAGAGCCATCAGCTGGCTCGGCTGATGCAATGTGGAGGATGTTTCCAGGACGATCATGATGATGTGTAAGGGAAGGGCCCTGGAGGGATTGTGGAGCATGCGTCAACATTCTCCAACTGGTGCCAGTTGGCTAACCTTTCCATTGGGCGGAACATTTTTCAATTGGTTGAGTAGGTGGAACTATTGGCATCTCCAAAAATACCTGAGTCAGCTCTTCCCACCTGGCCACCTCCTTGCTTCATGGAAGTCTGAGGGGGCTTGGTGATTCCTGTGCTTACATCATTTAGTGAGAGATTCTGCTGTCATGATTTCGTGCCCCTATGGCCTCGAGAAACAGGTCCCAGTATTGGTGCCCCAAGGATCAAGGAGCAACTTTTGGGAATGACCTTCAAGTGACTTTTGGGACCCCAACCCAATGGAACAAAACTTCTCTGGCACATATCTGGACATGAACTTGGTAGAACCAATATTACAGAGTAACTGAGCTAAGTGTTGAGCCTACACTCCTAGAAAACAAAGTTGGCACAAGGAAAAATGTACATTTGTTTCTGCTGTATCTTGAAAGTAAATACACCTTTGGAAAAGTCAGTCTACACTAAATGGTTAAATAGAACTGAGGTGTCTGTCTCTGGCCTCTGACAAATTGTGGGAACATAGCTGGGGTGGGGTGGCCTTGAGCCGATGGCAGAAAGAAAAACTTCTCCACAAACCCCTCAGGATATCCTGGCACCAAGACGGTGATGGAGTGTGCCTAGCCCTGAGAGAGTGGGGCCAGAGTATACATACATGCTACATATTAAGTATCTCCTGTGTGTCATCTGGTACTGTCTTCTGTTCATTGCTAATTGTTCCATGGGTAGGAACCCTGTCTCCCCAAGCTAACAATGAATGCCTAGAGGACAAAGATTCTTCTTCTTTTCGGACGCCTTTCCCACAGCTAGGACTCCCCAATCTAATCCCTTTCCTTCCTCAATGATGTCAGTGCTGGCTCAGTCTCTCTTCTCCCCAGTTCCTGCTCTCAGACTCAGAGACTTCAATATACATATTGATTCGCAAACAACCTCCCTGCTCAGTTCCGCCATCTGCCCAGTCCCTGCAGCCTACTCATTAACCATGCACAGAAATGGTCATACTCTTAATCGTGCCCATTACCCACCAGTCTTCTACTTCCATGTTTGTGGGCTCTGAAATTCCCTCATCAGATCACAGACTATCATCATCATTTCATTTTTCTGTCTGCCTGATTATCACTCTCACTATGACCTCCAGCTTCTCCCCTCTTGGCTCTGTTCTAGGCCATCATTCCCACTCTGGCTATAATCTTCTCCCTCCCTAATCTCAACCCTGTAACAAACCAGTTTGGCTCTACACTGTTCCCCACTCTCAAGTCCTTTGCCTTCTGGCCCATCATGCTTTGCCAAACCCCATCCCTGGACTGCCCCCCCCCCCCCCACTATTTGCCTCCTCCACTCCTACTCAGGTATTACTGGATGGAGATGGATGGATGGATAGGTGAATGGGTGGATGGGTAGATGGATGGGTAGATAGATGGATGGATGGATGGATGGATGGATGGATGGATGGATGGATGGAAATGAATGAATGAATTTACCAAAAAGAGTGCTGAGCATTCTGTGTAGTGCTAGGGGTACAAATAGAAAATGTAAGATAGTTCTTTCTCTCAAGAAGGTCACATCCTATTGGGGAGACAAAATGCATGGGGGAGCTTGGCTAGGGAAAGCCTCAGTGGTCCTTAGTGTTCTGTGGCTGAGTAGATATCAATAGTGTCATTTCCATGAACATAGCCACATCTATTTCTGATAACTGAACCATTCAATGTGAGGACTGGCTTTCCTAGGTGTGTAGATGTGGCACTTGAGGCAGATGCTTAGGGGACAGGGATGGAGCCACACCCCTTACCAAGCCATACGGTGGGCCACATCTCCACGAGGGTTGCTCCCCTGGATGATGGCTGGAAGGGCCAGGCTGAAAGCAATAGTGGTTATCTAGAGGGTGTTCCTGGGGCGTTAGGAGGGTCTAAGAGAAAGTAGTGGTCTGGTGCCAGTGGTCTGACTTGGCTGGCACATTCTGCCTATCTGCCCCCAGGATGCCTAGCTGCTTCAATGAGGCCTTCCACTTGCCTGCCAGTGAAGAAAGTCACAAAACTAATTGTGTCCGTTGAAAATTTATGTTATCTAATCTCAGCTGGACCCTCACTTGAGCAAGGCAATGCTCCTGGTCTTCCCTAATAGATTCTCTCTCTCTCTCTCTCCCTCTCTCTCTCCCTCTCCCTCTCCCTCTCCCTCTCCCTCTCCCTCTCTCTCAACAGCAAAGGCTACTCTAAACCTTCTCTTCTCTCCTGAAGCCTCCCATAGTTCCCCTCCTCCCACTCTATTAGCAAAGGACCTCCCGTCCTGCTTCACAGAAAACTGCCTGGAGAGCTTCTCTCTACCTCCTCATCTCACATCACCCAGATACCTTCTCCTACTATCTCCTCTGTCACTCCTGTCTCTGATGAAGCAGCTCTTCTTTCCACCAAAGCCCACCCCTCTCCATGTCCCTTTGGTTTCGGCCCCAACTCCATTCTCCAGGAGATTGCCTCCACTATCAGCCCCCTCTCTCTAATCTCCAATCTCTTCCTATCTACTGGTTCCTTCCGTGGTGTCCACAAACGTGCTCAAGGCTCCTCCAGTCTTCAAAAATTCTCCTCACTAGATTCAGTCACCCCTGCCAGTTACTGTCCTGTATCTCTCCTTCCCTTTTCAGCTAAACTTGAAAAAGCCATCTCTCCTTGGCGGTTTCTCCTTTCTCTTACCTAAACCTTCAGCAAACTGACCTGATCTCATCACTCAACTGAAGCTGCCTCTCCAGAGTTACCAGGGACCTCCTAGGCACCAAATCTAATGGCTTTTCTCCATCCTTACCTTTCTCTATTTCTCTCCAACATTTGACACTGCCCTCTCTTTCCCCTCCTACCTCTCTCAGTCTCAGTCTCATTCTCAGACTCCTTTGCTGGATTTTCATCCATTTTTTGCTGGCTAATTACAGGTGTCCTTCAAGGCTCTCTCCTGGACCCCTTTCTTTTTCCCCCTCCTTGTTATCCCTTGCTGATCTCATCAGCTTCCGTGGGTTCAGTTATCTTTTCTATGAAGGTAATAATAACTTTCCTATGCCACCTAATAGATGCCATTAGCCCCCCATAACAACCTTGTGAGGCATATGAGGTAGGTGCTATTGTTATCCATATTTTACAGTTGAGGAAACTGAGGCAAACAGAGGTTAAGTGATTTGCTCAGATGACTCTCAGATCTATATCTCCAGTTTAAATTTCTTCTGACCTTCTGTCCTGCATCACCAACTCCTTTTTGGACACAAACTAAAAATCCCATAAACATCTTAGACTCAACATGTCTGAATTAGAATTTATTGGCTTTTCCCCACAACCTTCCCTGCTTCCAAATGTCAGTGTTATTATTGAAGGTCCCACCATCTGTTGAGGGAGCCATGCCTGGGGGACATGGGGAGCAAGGAAGGGTGCTTGGAAACAAGAAGAAGGTGGGCTTTGAGGATATGTGTGGAAAGATCTCTGGTGTGTGGGCTGTGAGGCCTGGACCTGGGATGGGAGCTGAGGTGAGTTCATTTAAGCATGGACTGGCTCCAGACTTTAGTGTCTCTGGATGGTGATGATGGTGGTGGTGGTGGTGATGATGATGATGATGGATGGTGGTAGCATAGGGAAGTGGATAGAGAGCTAGCTTTGGAACCAGCCAGAACTGGTTTTAAGTTCTCCCTCAGCCATATACAGCTATGAGACCAGCAGCAAGTTATTTAAACTATCAGTGCTCTAGGCAACTCTCTGCAATTATAATTTGTAAAGAACATGCTGATTTGCACTGATAGAGGAAATACTGTCCCTAGGAATTGAAATTCTAGGTCCAACTCAAAAAAAAATTTTTTCCTAATCTGTTATTTTAAACATTCTTTTCTCTTTAAATTTTGAGTTTCAAATTCTCTCCCTCCCACTCACTGAGAAGGCCAACAAAATAATATCAATTATCCACCTGAAATCAAACAAAACATATTTCCATATTAGCTATATTGTAAAACAAATAAAAGCAAAAAAGTTGAGAAAATTATACTTCAATTTGCACTCAGAGTTCATCAGTTCTCTCTATGCAATTGGACAGCATGTTTTCATTTTGAGTTCCATGAAATTGTCCTGAATCGTTATGTTGATCAGAGTCTTTCACAGTCGGTCATCGTTACACTATTGCTGTTACTATACACAGTGATCTCCTGGTTCTTCCCATTTTACTTTGCATCAATTCATATAGATATTGCTATGTTTCCTTTCTGAACCACACCACCACCACCCTTGTCATTTCTTATGGCTCAGTGGAATTCCACCGCAATCATATGCCAGAACTGTTTCAGCCATTCCCCAATAATTGAGCATTTCCTCAATTTCCAGTTCTTTACCACCACAAAAGGAGTTGCTATAATTATTTTATACACATAGGTGCTTTTCCTCTTTTTAAATCTCTATGTGATATAGACCTAGTAGTGGTTGGGGAATGCAAGTTTTATACCCCTCTGAGCCTAGTTTCAAATTGTTCTCCAGAATGGTTGGACCAGTTCACTACTATACCAGCAGTTCATTAGTGTACCTATTTTCCTCATCCTCTCCAGCATTTGTCATTTCTAATAGATATGAGGTGGTACCTCAGAGTTATTTTAATTTGCATTTCTGTAATCAGTAGTGATTTAGAGTATTTTTTCATATGACTACAGTTGGTTCCAATTTCTTCTTCTGAAAACTGCCTGTTCATATCCTTTGACTATCATTTGGGAAACAGCTTTTATTTTTATAAATTTGACTTAGTTCTGTCTATATTTAAGAAATGAGACTTTTATCAGAGAAATTTACTATTAAAAATGTTTGATATTACTCTATTGTCTATGGCACCTTTAAACAATGTAGTTTGCCTGATTATCTTTCTTAATTAGGTCTATTTTTGCTTTTGCTTTCTCTGAGATCACGATTACTACCCCTACCTTTTTTACTTCAGCTGAAATTTAATAGATTCTGCTCCAGCCCTTTATTTTAACTTTGTGTGTGTCTTTCTGTTTCAAGTGTGTCTCTTGGAAACAGCATATAATGGATCCTTGTTTCTAATCCATTCTGCTAACTGCTTTCATTTTATAGGCAAGCTTATCCCATTGACATTCAAAGTTATGATTAATAACTACGTATTTCCCTTCATCCTATTTACTTCAATTTATCCTTCTCTCTCTCTGTCTCTTTCTCTCTGTTTCTCTGTCTCTCTCTCTGTCTCTTTCTCTTTGTCTCTCTCTGTCTCTTGCTTCTGACCACTGCTTAACCTTAATCTACCTCCTTTTATTATCCCTCTCACCATATTTCTTATCCCTTACTATTTTCCTATTGGATGATATAGATTTCTATAACCAATTCTGTGTGTGTATGTGTGTGTGTATATATGTGCATATATATATACGCATATATATACATATGTGTGTGTATTCTTTCCTCTTTGAACCAACCCCAATGTGAGTGACATTCAAGTACTGACTGCCACACACCCCAAATTTCCCCCTTCGCTGTAAAAATTCTTCCTTGCCCACATCTTGTGAGAAAATTTCCCTCATTCTAGCTCTCCTTTCCTCCTTCTCGCAGTGTATCCCTCTTTCTCACCCCTGCATTTTTTTTGGAGATTATCCTAACAAAATGGACCCACATTCACGCCCTCTGTCTGTAGATTTCTTCTAACTGCTCCTTTAACAATCAAGTTGTTAGAAGTTACACATATCATCTTCCCAGATAGGAATGCAAATAGTTTAATTTCATTGAGTTCCTTATGATTACTCTGTTATGTTTACCTTTTTATGCTTCCCTTGAGTCTTTTGCTTGAACTCTGGAATTTGGCTATAATATTCCCGGAAGTTTTCGTGTTGGGATCTTTTTTAGGAAGTGATTGATGGATTCTTTAGATTTCTATTTTATCCTCTGGATCTAAGATAATGGGGCAGTTTTTCTTGATAATTTCTTGAAATAATATATCTAGACTCTTATCATGGTTTTCAGGTGATCCTATAATTTTAAAATTATCTCTCCTTAATCATTTTTCAGGTCAGTTGTTTTTCGGATGAGATATTTCACATTTTCTTTTTCTTTTCATTCTTTTGACTTTGTTTTCTTGTTTCTTGTTGTCTCATGGAGTCATTAGCTTCCACTTGCCCAACTCTGATTTTTAAGAAATTATTTTCTTCAGGGAGCTCTTGTATCTCATTTTCCATTTGGCCTATTCTGCTTTTTCCTTTTCTCATTTTTTTGCTCTACTACTCATCTCTTTCTTTAACTCTTCCAGGAATTCTTGCTGGCCTTGGATCAAATTAGCATTTGTCTTTGAGACTTTGCTTGTAGCTGTTTTCACACTATTGTCTTCTGAGTTTTTGTCTTAGTCTTCCCTGCTACCATAGTGTATTTTTTTATGGTCAAGTTTTTTGTTGTTGTTTGCTCATTTTCTCAGCCTAAATTAAATCTAAATTAAATTAAAAGTTAAATCTTTGAACTTTACGTTAAAGTTTGGCTCTGTTCACCTTGGGGTGAGGAAGTGCTATCTCAAACTTCAGGGGTTTTTTTGTGCTACTGTTTTCAGAGCTAGTTCTCGGAGTCTGCAAGTTTTCAGTATGATCCAGGAAGAGGTGTGGTCACTGCTTTCCTGGTCTGCATACTGGTTTTTACCAAGGAATGATCCCTGCTCCCCTGTAGCCACAAGCACTAGTGCTCTTCTTGGTCTTGGAACTGTGACCAGCTCCCCTCCTCCTTTGAGAGGGACCCCCAATAATTATCTCTGCCCTGGAACTATGACTGAGAACTATATGTTCAATAAAGATGCCAATTGGTGCTAGATGTACCCAGTGCCAGCAAATGGTCCTCTGCATTCTCTTTCTGATTTGCTATCCAACCCCCTTACCATCTCTAGGTTCAGAGCCCCTGAATTTGCTGCTGCTGTTAATGCTGCAGGTAGGATCCCACCCGGGTGTCAGACCTCTCCTGCCAACCTCCTAAATTATCTTGGTTGGAAAAAGGTCTTACTCTGACCTTTTATTGACTCTATCACTCCAAAATTTTATTTGGGGGAGGGTTATTTTAAAGTTGTTTGGAGGGGGGAGCTCAGCTAGGTGGCTGCCTATACTCCACCATCTTGATTCTGCCCTCCAATTTAAAATTTTATCATTATTTGATCCAACCCATACCTAACCAGATGTCCCTTCTACTTCATCTCTATTCAATGCCATCTAGCTTTTACTTGAAGACCTGTGGTAGGGAGGAACCCACTCCCTTCCAAGCAGCTGATTCCACTTCTGGATTTCAGTAATTGTTAGGAAGTTTGTCCTTGTATAGAGGCCAAAGGCTGTCCTTAGTCATTTTCATACGGATCCTCTGTAACTTATGCTGCTGCGCTCATGGCTGGATTCACAAGTTTTAGGGCACAGTCATAGAGGACGGCTAATTTATGGATAACTTATTTCATCTGGCTCATTTGCCCCCACCCAGATTAAAAACTGGAAACTTTCAAAGGCACTCAAGCCAGGATACTATTTTGACCATTGTACTAATAGGATCTAGGCAAAAGATAGCATTGAATCAATAAAACATTTAATTGGGACTGAAATGAATCATCCTGCATGGAAACAATCACCCACATTCTGTATTGGACAGAGTACAATTTCGTTCCATCTCCAACCCCCCAGAACGAGCTGGAAGGAGTTCTTTCCACATTCATTGCTCCAGGAGGAGGAGGAATTTGAGTCAATACCCTGCTAGAAAGCTGCTTTCCCTCTTATCTGCCACCTCCAGTCTTGTTCCTTGGCTTTTCGTGGTCCTGGCTTTGCCTGGTCATAAGCACTCTTTGGCACCTGGTCATAGCCCATCTCTATGTTGCTCTCACTCATCTCCTCCTTACAGTCACTACCTTTCTTTCCTGGTCATCATCTCCTCCTGGATGTGATGACTCTACCGGCACATAGCCTCCTGGAAAATTAAGTTCTGGGGAGTTTTCTAGATGAGCAATGAATGCTTTGGGTCCCAGTATTCTGGAAAATATCCTTAATTAGATATGTTTTTTATACTAATGATAATGATTAATAATAACAACTGACATTTACAGAGCTCTTTAAAGTTTACAAGGCTTATGTAATGGTTATGTAAAGTTTATGTCAGTTGTCTCAGCAGATCCTCATAACCAAGTCCCTTATTCTTTCACACCCAATTCTCACAAGTACAAACAAAGGTTCAGATATGAAAAAAAAAGGTTAGTAAATCAGAGATTAGGGAAAGCTGTTCAGCAGTGAGGGCCCACTCGAAGCTTGTGAACACATGAACACACATTTTTCATGGACCTCATGGGTGTGGCTTCCTGATTTCCTTCAGGGTAGAGACAGAAACTTTCCTGGGGCCTTCTTAATTCTAGTGCTTCCTCCTTGTTAATTATTTTCTTTTATCTCGTATATAGCTTATTGGTACATCCTTGCTTTAGATGGTGAGCTCCTGGAAAGCAGGGACTGCCTTTCATTTGGTATACCCAGCAGTCAGCACAGGACCTGGCACATACTAGGTGCTTAATAAATATTGATTGATTGAGTATGGGTGTGATGCAAAGGGTCTTCTTGGATCTATAGTCATTGATTTAGAACTGGAAGGGATGTTTGAGGTCTTCCAAAAAGCAAGTAGGTGGCACAGTGGGAACACACCTGGACTTGGGGAAGTCAGAAAGACCATGGTTCAAATCTTGTCTCAGATTTTTAGTAGCGATGTAATCCTAGTTGCTTAACCTCTGGCCAATGGTAAAGATAGTGGGGATAGATCAAAGCTTTTCTCCCTAAGATGATAAGGGAGCATGGTAAAACAGAGAAAGTGGGGCTGAAGAATCATAGGTGATCTCATTTGACTAATAGAGGAGGAAACCCAGGGCTCAGAAAGGTTAGTGGACTTATCCATGGTCATTCAGCAAGTTAGTGGCACTGCCAGAGCTGCCTTGTAAGTTTCTTGATTCCCAAATCCGTGAACTTTCAACTGGATTCTTTGTGATCCCATCAAATCACCCACTTTAGATCTTGAAGGCAAGAGATTGTGTGTGTGTGCGTGCATGCGTGTGTGTGTGTGTGTAAAGGGACCACTTAGGATGTGTCAAGACATTATCAAATTCTCCCAGAGCTGGGAGCAGCACTGAGGGAGAAAAGGGCCGTAATTACTGTGGGAATTCTCCCCAGCTCTCCGTGTGTTATCAATTTCGAGAAGCCGGCTATTTAGACTTCCTTAAGCCTCTAATCACTTACACATCCTCCCACCAGTGGCTGAACAAGGAGGGCTCAGCCAGTGATCAGCAATCGACTTCAGATGTTGGGTTTGGGTGTCTGACTCTACCTCGGAGCAGCCAAGGTAGGAATTACTCAACAGTAAAATTAGAAAGATGCGCTTGAGGCCAGCCCAGAATGCTGACAGGTGTTAATGGGGCCCAGGGCTGCAGGGGCTGTTCTTGCTCATTCCAGGCATGAAGGAAGCCCCATGATGATGCCCCCCCATCTTCCCCACTTCTGCCAGAGGGATTGGGAGCGCCAGGTTGGAGACATGCTGCCTGCTTTTCTAGCCCAGATCCCAGCCAGGATTGAGTTCATCATTCAGCCATGGGCCCCACTGAGCCCCATCAGGCGAGTGTCCTGGATTCCAAAAGGGGGCTGTCATTCCAGCCCTGATGCATGCCCATTGTGTGGTGTTGGACAAACGCCTTCCTGTCTCTCTATTTACATCTTCCCTCTTTCAAAGGGTGGAACCCCACCCTATTTTTTTCTAAATAGTTAAAAAAATTTCAATGTCTTTTATTTTTTTCCCCAATGTATCCCACCCTTCCTCCTACCCAATGAACCATTGCCTATAATGAAGAAAAAAATAGAAAGAAAAAAGAAAAGGGGAAAAAGTCGTTCTGTACAACTGGCCAATACATAAATTGAATGTGACAGTCTACACATTATTCCCAATCCATAAATAACATGTGAAGTGTTTTGCAAATGTTAAAGAGCTATTATTTTCTATCCAATTTTAAAGCAACCATAATGACCACAAGGTTAGAAACATTCCCCTTGTGAGTTACCCTAGGAAATGATGTATAAAAGGCCTTGAACTCAGAATAACTAACAAACTCAGACAAGCAGCCCCTCCTCTGCCACCTACAAACTTAGTGACCTTAGGTTAAGTCCCCCTCTCTGGGCCTGTTTCCTTCTCATTGTGTGTATGCAAGTGTAAGATTCAATGGCCCACATGGAAGAGTCTGGGGACCCTCCTTCCAAAGAGGCATGATGCTATGCAACGGGAGGACATTTCTGCCCAGTGTGGGGCATTCTTGGACACTGGCATGTTAACTGTTCATTGAAGAGTCTGACTGTGGATCAGTTGTACTCCTGGTCATGGAACACAACCAAAAGTCAGCCAGGGCTCATTGACCCCGGATTGGCTCTATTTCCTTCCTTCCTAGCTGCAGTTCAAGTGTGAGAGGGAAAAGACTGCAAGAGGAGAGGTTCATCCTCTCCACTGGAGGTCAATGGATGCCCACAAGCCTCTGGTCCTTTTCCTTTTGTTTGTGCTTTACCGTTTTAAGCCAAGGAAATTGGAGATACCCACGACATTATGAGCCTCCTGAAAAGAGAGGAGGGGAAGCGCTCAGACTGGGGAGCATAGTGGGATTTGCAGAGCCAAGCGGTGAAGATTGAGATCTTTAGTGACCTGCCTGATTCAGTCCGGCAGAAGCAGTATTGGGGGCTCATCTGTCCATTAATCATGCTGCATTTGGAAATAAATCAGCAAAATTTCTGGCAAAAGATTAGCATTTTATTATTAAAAGCATAGTTTTTGAGCATTTAGAAAGTCAATCCATCAGCAAGCATTTCTTGAGCACCTACTACATGCCAGGCTCTGGCGATACAAATAAAAAGGAGATGAGATCTACTCATAAAGGAACTTACCTCCCAATGAGGAAGACTCCGGCCCCTCACCACACTTCCTGCACTCCTCCCAGCATCCTTATCTTCCTCTCTCACCCTCCTTTATGATGGACTCTACCTCTGGGTCTCCCATCTCTGAGAGGTGAGGTTTTACCTTTGTGGTTGTTCAGTCATTCTCAGTTGTGTCTGACTCTTCGTGACCCCATTTGGGGTTTTCTTGGCAAAGATACTAGAGTGGTTTGCCATTTCCTTCTCCACCTCATTTTACAGATCAGGAAACTGAGACAAAGGGAGTGAAGTGACTTGCCCAGGGTCACCTAGCTAGTAAGTGCCTGAGGTCAGATTTGAACTCAGGAAGAGGAGTCTTCCTGACTCAAGGCCCAGTGCCCTGTGAATTATGGTGCCACCTAACTGCCTGAGACCTGAAGCCAGGAGATCAATGAAGGAGGCCGTGTTAAAAGCTAGGCAAGGGCCTGAACTAAGGTGAGATGGTTTTGTGAGTGGAGAGATATGTCAGATGACAGAGATACTGTGACCATAGAAACAACAAGATTTGGTCATGAATTGGATGCATGAGGTGAGGGAGAGGGAGGAGGGAGCATGATACTGAGATACTGGAAGTATGGTGGGACATCCACCAGCAGTAAGAAGGCACATAACTAACCCAGCGCCTGGCACACAATCAGTGCCTAATGAATGCTTATTGACTAAATGACCAGCTTTGGGGAGGGAGATGCTGAGCTGAGCTTTGGGCAGATGGAGCCTCAGATGCTTCTGGGACATCTAGCATGAAGGGTCCAATAGATCATTGTGATGTGACTGAGGCTCAAGGGAAAGACAGGTGGGAGCTGGGAGTCATCTGCATAGGGAGGATGCTTAGAGCCATGGGAGCTGATAAGAGCACAGAGAGAGAGAGTTTGGAGGGAGAGGAGAGAAGGACTTAGGACAGAACTTTGGGGGACATTCACAGCTACAGGGCGAGAAAATATGAGGCATAGAGAAGAGACCATGAGCTAGAATGGGGAGAGCCAGAGAGGGGGATCATCAAGGAGGAGAGAGCAGCCAGCAGCGAGGGCAGTCAATGAGGTCTAGGGCTCCGGAGAGGCCACGGACGAGGGATCTGTCACAAGGTCACCGGGAACTCTGGAGAGAGCAACTGCAATGGAGTGGTAAGTTCAGAAGCCACACTGCAAAAGGCTGAAGAGTGGGAAGAGAGCACGGGAAGGTAGACTGGAGATAGGGGAGGAAAGATAGAGGATGTTAGCTTGAGGGAACTGGAGGGCCCAGCGAAGGGGTTTTTAAGGATGAGGAAGACTTCTACCTATTTGAAGGATGTAGGGGAAGGAATGATAATTATAACTAGCCTTTATAAAGAGCTTTCAGGTACACCAAATAGGAACGTTATCTTATTTGATCCTTACAGCAGCACTAGGAGGGAAGGGTTGTTATTATCCCTACTTTATAGATGAGGAAATTGAGACTGAGTAAGGTTCAATGACTTGCCCAAGGATGCACTGCTAGAAAGTGTCTGAGGCACTATGAGAGAGAGAGAGAGAGAGGGAGGGAGGAGAGAAAGGGAGAGAGGAGAGAGAGAGAGAGAGAGAGAGAGAGAGAGAGAGAGAGAGAGAGAGAGAGAGAGGGAGGGAGGAGAGAAAGGGAGAGAGGAGAGAGAGAGAGAGAGAGAGAGAGAGAGAGAGAGAGAGAGAGAGAGAGAGAGAGAGAGGGAGGAGAGAAAGGGAGAGAGGAGAGAGAGAGAGAGAGAGAGAGGGAGGGAGGAGAGAAAGGGAGAGAGGAGAGAGAGAGAGAGAGAGAGAGAGAGAGAGAGAGAGAGAGAGGGAGGGAGGAGAGAAAGGGAGAGAGGAGAGAGAGAGAGAGAGAGGACAGGAGCCACAGCACAGGGGTAATGGGAAGAGATAGCAGAGAGGAGAGAAGGGAGGAAAGGAGGGGGAAAGGAGGGGAGGGGATGGAAGGAGAGGAGATATTATGCCATATTAATTGTTATTTCCTTTTTTTATGTGGTAGCACATAGTAGGTGCTTAGTAAATGTTTATTGATTGATTGGTTAATGTGAAACATGTGGTATGTTCCCCTCTGCTGCCCCAGGTGAGTCCCAGGTAAAATTTCCTCAGGTTCAAGGTACTGTATTCACTTAGAAGCGCAGTACATGAGCCCCCGTAAATATATTTACTTTGATTATTAGTAAGTCAAATGACACAATTCAAAGCAAAGTCATAACATGAAACAATGTATTAAGAAAATTAACAATAGAACAATCCACCTAATAAAATCAGGGCACACTTTCCCCTGCCATCATTGGGAATAGCGGAGATGCATACGGTCATGTGGTCAAGGAACACATATGGTGAGGCTGCTGACTGGGAGCAGTCACTCACACCCCTGAGGCTTCAAGTGCCAGTATCTTCTGGAGCTCACATTCCGCCTTTCTGGGTCTGCTGCCCTACAGAGAGCATCTACACTCCATTATCCCTCCTCTGTTCTCCATCTCTCTCTCTCTGTCTCTCTCTGTCTCTCTCTGTCTCTCTGTCTCTCTCTCTCTTTCTCTCTCTCTCTCTCTCTCTCTCTCTCTCTCTCTCTCTCTCTCTCTCTCTCTCTCCATCTCTCTTTCTCTCCAGGACTTTCCTAATTTCCATCGACTTACCACCTACTTGGTCTCAGCTGGAGTCCTGGAGGGAGATTGTGCACCTTTTCCGTAAGACCCCTGCCTTTCACTTCCTGGTATCCCCACCTTTTCTTTAAGAAACCTTCCACAGGAAACCTTTACTGATGCCTTTACTGCTAGCACTGCGTTGTGTGTGTGTGCGATGTATATACACATTCATTCTTCATGTGCTAATATACACACATCTCCTTCCATAGCACATGTGCTCCAGGGGAGCAGGAAGTGCTACATTTTTTTGTCTTTGTGCCCCCAGTGACTAGGAGGGAATGGCGGCCCCCTCCAGCACTGGGGTCACAAAGAGCTGGACACGACCAGGAAAAGACTGAACAAAGAGAAGAGGAAGAACGAGGCGTGTGTATCAGGCGTGACGGCCGGGAGGGTGTAATTTGCTTTGTTTGACTGTGCTCAGTGATGTTCAGTCTAGGGTGGTGTTGAGTAGCGGGAAGTAATTCTGGGGAAGGAGCAATGATATTTTAAAACAAAAGACAATAAAAATAAATGTTTTTGTCACTTTACTGAGTCTGGAGCCAGGGAACTGGGGTTTAAATCCCAGCTCTGCTTGTCCCTCCCTGTGTGACCTTGGATACACCACTTTCTCTCTTTGGGCCTCAGTTTCCTCATCTGTAAAATGGGAGGAGGGGGCTGCTCCTATTCTAAAGCTATGCTCCTCTGATCTCCACCTGGGCCCAGGGTGGGAGCAGAGTTGGGGGTGCAGGAGGCGCCCCGAGCAGGCTGGATGTCCCAATCCCTGGTGACTTCCTGGGGCTGACCCTGTTCAGACCACTTGGAACGCAAGTTTGGGGGGCACTGCTCTTGATGTGCCACCAGAGGGAGCTCTGGGTTAGGCCTCAGACTCCGGCTGCCACATCCCTGGGATCCCAACCCTCCCGTGGGGATGGAGGCAGGTTCCCCTTCACCGCTGTGGAAAGCCTGGCCTTCCCTTGCAGACCCTTTCCTTCTCCCGCTGGCTCTGGCTTTGTTTTCTATATATCTTGAGGTCTTCTTTCACCTTTACCTTCCTCTTCCACTCCTCCCTCCCTTCCTTTCTTTTCTTTCTACTTGTCCCTTCCTGACTTTTATTTCTTCATTTGTTTCCTACTTTCCTGATTTTCCTTATTCTTTCATTTTCCCTTTCCTTTCTTTCCTTTTTTCTTTGCATCTATCTTCCTTTCTGTTTTTAGTCCTTTAATTTCTCCTTCCTCTCTTTCTTCCCTCCCATCCTCCTCTTCCTCCTCTCTCCCTCTCTCTGTCTCTTTCTGTGTGTGTCTCTCCCCTGTCCCTCTCCTACCTTCTTTCCCTCCTTCTCCCTCTGTTTCTCTCTGTCTGTCTCTTGGGATTTCTGACACTGTTGCTTATAAGCCCCTATCTGATATGTCCCCAGTATTAGTCAGTAGAGCTCGATAAACTTCTAGAGAAGAGTATTTACTGAGAAGGCAGAGCAAGAACAGGGGTGGCCAAACATTCGCGCGCATGCGCACAGATACACACACACACACACACACACACACACACACACACACACACACACACACACACACACACACACACACACACACACACACACACACACACACACACACACACCCCAGACTTCAAACACATTGGGAGTGAGGCCCATGTATTCCGGATCATTAGTTCAGGCCCCTCATTTTGCAGATGAGGAATCTGAGACTGTAAAAGCTGACGTGACTTGCCTAAGATCACGCGTCTAGTAAATATCAGAGGCAAGATCTGAACCCAGATATACCTGACTCCAATTCCAGCACATTGTCCCTACACCAGACTAGGAGTCCTCTTAGAACTTAGAATGTTAAAATGTAGAAAACACTCATCATAACTCCCTCATTTTATAGATGGAAATATTGAGGCCTAAAGCCACACCAAGAGTGAGTAGCAGGGCTGAGATCTTGGGGCCAGTTCTCCTTCCGCCATCCTGGGCTGCTTCCTCTGGAGAAACTCAGTTAATACTTGTTGGTTTTATTTGAGGGGGTGATGTAACAGCACAGTTGCACACAGTAGGAGCTTAATCGTTGCTCATTGACTGGCTAACTTAGCATAGGATGGTTTGAAAGCATCTTCAGCTTTCCTTGACCATCACTATGAACATAGCCTTTTCCCTCTCCTTTCCAAGTTAAAGGGCACTGGAAAGAACCCTGGATTCAAAGTCAGAAGACATGGCTTCAAATCCAAGCTTTGCCTCTTTTCCCTGGGTGACCTGGAGCAATGGCTTAACCTCTCTAGGGTTGGACTGGCTCCCACATAAAACAAGTGCATTGTGCTCAATAAGCCCTATGGTTCCCCCAGTTCTCAACTCTGTAAGCCTAGAATTCCTGGGAGAAACTGAGGCCAAGAGAGGTTGACAACGGCATTGTAGATGGCTTGGTTTCTGTTTCTGCAGCTGGCACTGCCTCAGTTTGTTCAGCTGTAAAATGGGCATTCATACTCAGAGACCATCCTATGTGGCGCATTTAGAAATGCACTCATCCAAATCCCTACACTGTGGATGAGGGAACTTTCACCCAGCCCAAGGAAGTGCACTTTGCAAGGTCACAGAGCAGGCTTGAAGGCAGAGTCAACGAACGGCCATGAAACACACCTTGGGTCTGGAGTCCGAAGTCTTAGATTCAAATCTCACCTGTTCACTATCTGTGCAACCTTGGAGGAAGGGGGAAAATGATATCACCTCTCTGAGCTTGGTTTTCTTCTCTGTAGCTAGGTGATAGCTAGGTGATAGCTAGATAGAAGGAGAGAGAGATAAAGAGCCAGAGAGACAAAGAGGCAGAGAGACAGACACAGAGAACGCATAACATAAAATGGGGGGGGGGGAGAGAATCTAATTAGAAAACTTCCTTCTAAAGGCTCCTTCTAGCTCTTGATTGCTGACATCTCTGGACTTCAATTGCCCCTTCTATAGAATGAGCATCTTGGAGCACATGACAGCCATTGTGTGCCTCAGCTTTGTCATCAATAAAATGGGGTTCATGATAGCACATACTTCCAGGATATCAGGAGGATCCAATGAGTTAATATTCGGAAAGCGCTTTGCAGACCTTAAAGCTCCATGTAAATGCCAGCTCTAATGACTACCTAGAGGTCCCTTCAAAACCTCAACTCATGGCTTTATTCTCTGGACCCCACATCTGTATAACCATCACTTCAGAACTCACTTTTAACAAAGTAAGTGGAAACTTCCTCGGTTCAAAGCAAGCATCTCAATTCAGTTCATTCCAGCAATTCATTTATGAAGTGCCTACTGTGTGCAGACACTCGAGCCTTTTCAGGGAACTACAACCCCTACCCTGGGGTGTTCTAGGGGGCCCCAGCAGCAGAGAATTCTGGATAATTGGAAAAATTAGGGTGATTAATTGAGTGTTTGCAGTAAAAACAGGCAGCTAGCAGGGTCACGTTACTAGCTAAATATTTTTGGAAAGGCCGATCAGCTGGTAGACATAACAAACGGGGCCGCTCTGGTTGCACCATGAAGCTGAACGAGGCCTTGCGCACTGTCCCACAACATCTCCTGATGAAAAGGACCCAACGTGTTTAAGAAAATAATCCAGGGTTGTGGGCACTGGGGGAAAAGCAATATTGACACGAGACGGGCACTAGACTGGGAACACAGAGGCATGTTGTCTCTACCAGTGCTGGTGCTGTTTCTTGGGAAGACAGAGGGGGCAGGTGGATGGAAAGGGCCCCCAGCGTGGCCCAGGTAAGGACAGACAGGTATAAACCAAAGGGCCATCAAGTCCTAGGAGCCCACAGTGGGGAGGGAGCTCAGCGGTCATCCATACAACAGGTGACCCTGCGGTGATGCCTCAGAAGTGTCCGGAGAGGGGATCAGTGCTGGGAGCAGCAGCGCAGGACCAGGTTGCCTTCCACAGAACATCTGGTCTTTGGTTCTCTCTCCCTTCCTTCCTTCCTTCTCTCCTTTCATTCTCGTTCTTTCCCTCTCCCTCTTTCTTTCTTTTTCTTTCCTTCCTTCTTCCTTTCTTTCCTTTTTCCTTCCTTTTTTTTCCTTTTCTTTCTTTCCTTTCTTTTCTCTCTTTTAAAAAAATTTGTATGTATTTTAAGGAGAAAAGCAAGCACTTCTATAGTATAATCCTCCCTTCTCTCTCCTTCCTTCCTTCCTGTCTGTCTGTCTTTCTTTCTTTCTTCCTTCCTTTCTGTCTTTCTGTCTTCCTTCCTTCTTCCTTCCTTTCTTCCTTCCTTTCTGTCTTTCTTTCTTCTTTCCTTCCTTCCTTCCTTTCTTTCTGTCTTTCTTTCTTCCTTCCTTCCTTTCTGTCTTTCTGTCTTCCTTCCTTCCTTCTTCCTTCCTTTCTTCCTTCCTTTCTGTCTTTCTTTCTGTCTCTCTCTCTTTCTTTCTGTCTTTCTTTCTTTCTTTCCTCCTTTTCCCCTTTCCCCAAACCTGTTATTAGTTAAGATAACTAATCTAACTGATTAGAAGGTTAGATTGAATTCACAAAGGTTAGATTAAATTGAAAGGACAATTTGGATAGGGATTTATACCTTTGCGCCTAAGTGGTGTTCAGAGAAGGAGGCAGCAGCATGTGGTGAGAATCCAACTGGACTGAGAGCCCAGAGACCTGGGTTCCAGTTTTGTCTTTGCCATTATCCTGCTATGTTACCTTGGGAATATCCCCTACTCACTCTGAGCCTCAGTTCCTTCCTCTGTAAAGCAGGGATAACAGTGCCTAGAGGACCTGTCTGCCTCAGAGAGTTGTTGTGATGCTTTCAAGCTCCTGACCAACGTTAATGAGTGAGAGAAATGTCTCATCATTGATGCCTGAGAACAGAGGGCTGTTGGTCAAATGTTGCCACATCTGGTGTCCAGGATAAAGAAGGTGAAAATCCCCCAGGACTATTAAGAAGTGACATCTGACTTGCCGTTATCAAAATGTGGATGAGACAGTTCACTGTACACCAGTATCCTCACCGGCATCCTTACAGGCTTTTTGACCAAGGAAGGGCTGGCACAGGGCAGAGAATTACCTACCACAGGTACAGCTAGCAAGGACCCAAAAGGTCACCCAGTTCAAAACCATCTCATTTTACACAGGAAGAAACTGAGGCCTGTGGAAGTTAAGAGATTTGTTTGTTCCCAGAAGACAGAACTAGAAGCAACTGGCAAGGGGGGAGGAGGAATGAAAACTTAGGTTCAAGATAAGAATAAATTCCTAATATTCCAGGTATCCAAAAGTGGAATGAACTGCTTTGGGAGACAAGAGTACGAACTAGCATTTTAAGATTTGCAAAGAGCTTTGGTATCCTACTTTATCTTCATAAGATCCCTGGGAGGTAGGTAATATATTTATCCCCATTTTACAGATGAAGAAACTAAGGCAGACAGAAGTGTCTGAGTCTGGATTTGAACACGTCTTCCTAATTCCAGGCTCAGTGCTCTATCCAGCAAACCACGTAGGTGGTTTCTATCTCACTGGGGGAAAAAAGGCAGGATGGTCACTTTTCAAAGTTGTAATCAGGAAGATTCCTGGTCTGTTACAGGTTGAACTCGATAAGGTCTATTTTGGTTCCCTTCCAGGCTTGACTCTGGGATTTTGTTAGTTCCCCATCTCTGGGTCTTCCTCAGAGGCTGTCCATCATGGAGGGGAGGTGTGACCAGGTTTGGACCAGACCAGATGCTTCTGAGGTCCCTTATAGCCCTGACATCCTAAGATGTATAATTCTCCCTAAAAGATGGTGAAGATACTTATAGACAAATCTCACACCTCCAACCTAAACCTGGGACCGTAGGTGTGAGAGAAATAATCCCAAGCATCCAACACCCTTCCATTCTTTGGGTTGACCTTAGAGCAGAAGACATGATGCGTGCTCCTGTTCTGTTTGGGCCGGATCACACCTCTGCTTCCATCACCACTCCCAGCTTGCAAGGAGACCATGAGAGCCCCGTCCTGACTCCCACTCCCACTGAAGATTTTAAAAACAAAGTAGAGGGGCTGCCAGTGCTGTGGGAGGCTGACCTTGATCAGAAATCTCAAAGACTGAGTCAATCATCTATCAGTACCCCCTGAGGAGATACTGGAGACAGCTCTGAAATGCTAAGTACTTCAGGGATTCACCCAGGTTAGTAACCAACAGCATTGTAATACCAATTGAGATCCTCTGAGCATCAGGTCGGTACCTGATACACCACAGAATTAGAGATAGGGGGAAGGAAGCCTTCTATGATGGAAAAAAAGGATCTAGGGGAGAACAATGGAGCTTGGAGCCTTCAAGGGATATTACAGTGCCAAAGGAAAATTTGATTGTCTATTCAGAGGCTCACTCGATAGACAACCAGACAGGCAGGCAGATGGACAGATGGGGAGTTAGATAGATGATAGATGGGGATAATGATATGGAGGGAGAGACAGAGACAGAGATAGAGAGAGACACAGAGACAGAGAGACAGAGAGAGAACTCAAGTTTTCAAAATTGTCCTTGATGGTGATCCATGTAATAGACTATGTGTCCTCCCCCCCAAAAATCAGGGGGTTCAGTCTTTGTTATTTCCATGGGTTTGTGTGCCTCTCAGTCACTCCCTTAGCCTTTCAGATCCAACATGTTGCCTCAATCACTCACACCATCAAAGTTAAATAGTTTAATGAAATCTAGTAAAGCATGGCCAACTCAAAAGCATTAGCCACATGTAGAAGGCAACGCAACATTCTGTTCCTGCCTCAACTTGAGCATCCTTTTGAAAAAGGAGTCGCTTTCCCTTTCTCCTTCATTAATATCCATCTCATAACTGCCAGGAGTTCTTTTGTGTAATAAAAATTTCCAGCCCTTCACATCTGTCAATCAATAAGCCTTTGTTAAGCTCCTACTGTGTGCCAGGTGCTGCCCTAATCCCTGGAGAGTTCTTTGAGATAATCCCAAGAGTTCATGTCGTTAAACTTTTCTCTCACTGGACAAGGAAGCTTGTTTTGGTCTCAGCTGCTTTCGTCTCCTCTGGCTCCCTGCCCCCTGCCAGGAGTCTCTTCAGGCTGCCCCATGCCCACTTCTTCTAGCTTCTAGCTGCATCCTTCTTGTAGGCTCGTGGGGCTCCAGATTCTAGAGTCCATTCTAGAGACTCAGAAATGGAGGGTCACATGCACACACACACACACACACACACACACACACACACACACACCCTAGCCCCTCCCCTCATCATTGCTTCTGAGTCTTTCTTCAAAACCTTGTTCCCCCACAGCTGTCTGGCACCTAAAGGTTTTTACATCATAATCCAGTTTGGTTGGCTACACGCTTCCTGCTGCTCCTCTATGTTCTCACTGCCTTCCTTATTATGTGTCTAATTTAATTAAACCGTTTACCTAACTATGACCTTGAGGTGTGAGAGAATAACAGAAGGATGGAGGAGTCTGACTCAGAACATCATGAACTTGCCAATTGAAACATGAGGCTAACCCAGGGGCTCTGAGCCTTTAATCTGAGGAGTGCTCTACAGCAGGCAAGGGCTCTGGGAACTGGGGTGGGGGGAACATTACATCTTTATTTTCCTTAACTTTTCACGGCAGTCTAACATTCCTTCCAGTCGCTGAGTTTAGGCAACTTTTCAAAGAGGGCCATGACACCAGGAAGGTTGCAGCTCCCTGGACTAAACAAAATCAGAGTTAGGATGCTAATAATAACAGCAGTTGATAGAGAAAGATAAATGCTGTCTTGGGCTTCACTCGAGGAAAGAAGGGCATAGCCCCAGCATGTTCAGTTCTTGTCAGACTCTCTCTGCAGAACTGTGCTCTACTCTGAGGACCATGGTTTAGAAACACAGGAGAGCGTCCAGTAGGATGGTCAAAGGGAGTCTGTCGTGTGGGGAAGACCTGACGGAACCGGGAGTGTTTAACCTGGGGCTAACGTGAGAGTCATCTTTAAGTACTAAGGGTTGCCACAGAGAAGAGGGAATTAACCTTGTTTTATTTGTCTCAGAGAGTAGAACCTGGAATGATGGGAGAAATTGCATTTAATGATATTAGGAGTACTATGGTGCTTTACGAATATTGTCTTTTTTTCAGATGAAATCTTTTATTTACTTACAAATGAGTATCTAGTGGATCAAAAGGTATAGGAAGGTTCATTTCATATGAGCCTCCCAATTATTTTTTGGGTATTTCTTTCTACTTAGTCATTAAATTGGCAAATTTAAATATTAAGTCAGTATAAATACAAGACAAATACGATGTATGTTTGCAGAGCTATAAATGTCCACGTACTTTTTTTATTAAAAGGAGATAATGTAATTGAAAAACTGATTAAAGATGTAAACATTGCTCCCCAAAGCAGGAATATGTTATCATGCAGTACTACTTTATCTCTGAAAAGTCACAAATACAACCCCTGCCTTCAGGATAGCTACTTCAGCAAAAATGAAGAGACAATAATGAAAGTTTTGGCCATCTTGTTAAATATCCTGAGGTTTGTCTGCTCAAAAAAATAAAAAATTTCCAGTATTCAGTTTACTTATCATTTGTCACATTAAACAGAAGAATGTTAATGTTTTATATGCAAAGGCACATTACGAAGCTCCAGTTGATTGCGATTTTCCACAGGTTATCTATTGGCAGTAATCTTATCTTTCATTTGGCACACATTTTTATGAAACTGTCCATCAAAGCCCTCCTTGGGACGAACCACCAGCAGACAACTGTTTTTCCATTTTTTTCCTTTCTCTTCTTCTTCTCTTCTACAGAATGCAGATTTAAAGTTCCCCACGATGAAGACTCTCTGTCTTCTTTCTGCAGCTTCTGCAAGTTTTAATCCTCTATCTTCTATGTCTGGCAGGTCCTGGAGTCCATCTTCTGGGCAGGGCAGGTATGGCCCCATGTCCACTCCGTGTGGCCCCCACCCCAGTCACCCTCCTCTTAGAAAGCTGAGGCAGGTGACAAATATTATCTATAAATCTCTTTTATCTTCACAATAACGCTGGGAAGTAGGTTCTGTTATTATCCACATTTTTATAGGTGAGGAAACTGAAGCAAACATTAAGTGACCTACTGAGGCAAGCACAGGTAGGAAGTGTCTAGGACTGGTTTTGAACTCAGGTCTTCCTGACTTGAATTCATCTTGCAAAGAGACAAATTTTAGGGTTGATGTCAGGGAAAGCACCCTAACATTAAGAGTTGTCCTAAAGTGGAACAGGCTGCCTGGAGAGGTGGGGGGCTCCCCCTCCTTGGAAGTCTTCAAACAGAGGCTGGAAGACCCCTCATCATAAGGGATCTTATACTTGGGAATCCTTTTTATCACTGAGGTCCCTTTCAGCTTTCACACTCGGTGACTCCTCAGTATAGCCCTTTTATCCATGCTATCTCACTTGACTCCTTGTGACAACCTTGTGAGGCCGATACTGCAGGCATCATTAACCCCAGTTTAAAGATGGGAAACTGAGGCTTGGAGAGAGGAAGTAAGTTTCCCAGGTTTGCTCAGAGAGAGTTCAAACTCAGGCTACACTGGCACGCTGAGCTGAGTTTGCCATCCAGGGCATTTCAAGGACATTTCATGTACTTCAAGGACCATGCACTGGGGCATGTTCATTTAAGAGATTCAGTTTATTCGTCTGTAAAGTGAGACTAACAGCAGCTAATGGACTTGCTTCCCCAAGTCGTGAGGCTCCCAGGGGACCATGGATTCCAAAGGCTCTGTGAGTCCATGATGCTCTGTAAAAGTCTTTCCTTAAGTAGCCCTGATGGACTGACAGAAAGCAGGCAGCCACATCACCCTGGGCTTCCTCCCACAGAACACAGTTTCCAATGGAAAAACAAAGATGAAAACATGTCAGATGCTGAATTTTGTGTTTAAAAATCTTTTAATGATGACAAATACATTAAATTCTCATTAAGCCAGGGCCTGGTGGCTTCAGCAAATAACTCGGTCTTGTGTTTCTTTGTCATTCATTGCTTTTTTTAATGAGCTCTGGATTTCTGTGTCCATTAGAAATCCATCCCTCATGCAGACAGCCAGCCTTCTTGTAAGAAAGGCAGATAAATAAACATAGCCCAGATGCCTCAAGGAGTCAGAGATGGTAGACAAACTATCCTCCCCAAAGAATCCTGCAATCAACATAATGCCTCCCCCTGCTGATGCCACGATATTATGGATGGAGAATGTGTCTGTTGGAATAACCAAAATTCCTCTGGGACTGACTGCCCCTACCAGCTGTGGGCAACTTCTGAGCCAGCATGACCTGAATGGGTTTGATTCCAGCAAGGATGCTGTACAAAGTTTGGGGGAGAAAAGGAGAGAGACATGGAAGTTGGGACTGTGGCAAGACCTGAATTCAAATCCTTAGACACTTATTAGCTACATGATCCTAGGAAAGGCATTTAACCTCTGTTTGCCTCATTTTCTTCAGCTGCAAAATGGAAAAGAGCTATGGTAAGGATAAAATGAGGCAACATTTGTAAAAAAAAAAAAAAAATGCTTAGCACAGTTCCATGCACACAGTAGAAACTCTCTAAGTGCTTATTCCCTTTCTCCAGTCACATTCACCAATACCTGGGCTTGGGCTAGACTCTGAGTGCCCTCTTCATCCATACCCTCAGCAACGGATTCCCAATATATCTCTCAGCCATCTACAAGGAGAGCAGTAGGAGCAAGGCAGCTTTGAGTTAATTGTCCAGGACCCGGATCTATGGCAAGTCTTTTTACTGTTTGCTTACAGGGGCACAAAGCGCTCCACTGGGAGAAGAACCTGCTTAGGAGATGCTGACTTGTGGTTAAGGCAAAAGGATGATGAGAGTGTTTGTGTTGTCTCACCGATGTTTTTACACTACTGCGTCTTTTCTCCTAATTTTAATTAAACTGTTTAACTATGGACTTAAGGCTAAGGACGTATGTGAACAGCAAGTCAGATCTAAAAGGAAATGGAGATTTTTCAGCGTGCATTTTATAGATCAAAGTCAGTTAGGAAAGTGTGAAGTCTCCAGAAAAACCCAATGATCAAAACTATTGACAGTACTCAGTTGGTCAATAAGCCTCAACAAAACGCTTACTATGTGTCTCGCATTAGGGTAAACACCATATATGCAAAGAAAGGCAAAAACTACACACGCACTCAAGGAGTTGATATTCTAATGAGGGTAACGTTATGTAAATAACTAAGTACATTCAAGATATACGATAAAAGGTAGCGTTTATGGAGTACTTTAGGGTTGGCAGAGCGCTTTATACATAATATCTCATTTGATTTTCAAAACAAGGGCTTCTAGGTGGTTCAGTGGATAGCGCGCTGGGCCTAGAGCCAGGAGGACCTGAGTTCAGATCTCACCTCAGACATTCAGTAGCGGGTGATCCTGGGCAGATCACTTCACCTTGTTTGCTTCAGTTTCCTCATCTGTCAAATGAGATGGAGGAATCACGCCAGTATGTTTGCTGAGAAAACCCCAAATGGAGTCACAAAGCTCTGAACCTGACTGAACAACATGACCCTCACCACAATCCTGAGAGAGGGGCAGTTGTGCAGAAAGCAAATAATATTGAGGTTTTGCAATGAGGTTTGCAGGAATCATCCATCTCATGCTGCCAGGCAAGTTGTGATGATCCACATTTTAAAAGTAGGAAACTGAGGCTCAGAGAGCAGAAATGACTAACCCAAGGTCACACAGCAAGTGGTGGTGCTAGACCTGAACCCAGCTCTTTCTGACGTCGATTCTTCCCTTCTTCCACTATCGTGAGCACTGAATTTGAAGTCAGAGGGCCCCGTCCAGGACACGTTGTGTGCTTCATAAATGGGTTCTGCCACTTTACAAGCTCCAGGATCCTCTCTGCCTCTCCTCTGCGCCCTCAGTTTGTAAAAGGCCTTTTGGAAAAGGCCCTACCAGCCCCTCCTCAGTCCTCACTTGCCCAGTGTGACCCAGTTAGTAGATGTAGAGGCAGGATTCACTGGAGCAAAGTTCTAGGACTGGAAACGCTGTCTCCTTTTGCAGAGCCAGGGCCTCTCCAATCCAAGCCCAGGGGGCTTTGTGCTTCACCAAGATGGGCTGCAGGGATGGTGACTAGAATCCAGGCCTTCTGGTCCCACATTCTGTGATCAAGAACCAGCCTGGTAAACTTGTCGCTTCCCAGAGAAGGCCATCAGCTAGGACTGTGGGCTGGTGTCGAGCTCCACCTGCTGGCCACTCCGCGGTTCTCTCAGACCACAGTGGACAGCGCCTGAAATCGGCCTGAGGCAGAATCCAATGTGAAGGCAGGGGGTCCAGCCAGCCAGGACTAAGGAGGGAGGCAGGCAGGCATCTCTCTGGGGACAGAGTGGGAGAGGCAGAGAGGAAAGGATAGGGAGGAGGGAGTGAGGACAAGAAGGAGGTGGAACAGAAGGCTGGCAGCTTCTACTGGAGATTCTCTACATGCTAGATCTCAGAAGTCAGAGCTGCCAGGCACTCGAATCCCTTCATTTTACAGATGGCAAAACTGAGGCCCAAAGAGGAAAATGTACTTTGGACTTTTTAGCTGTGGGACCTGCAGTGAGCCTCTCTACTCCTGAGTTGGCTCACCTGCCAAATAGAGGGGATGTCCTTGAAGACTCCTCCCAAATTCGCACCTATGACCCTACGAGTCTGGGGGGAGGGAGGATTTTGCCCAGTCTCTGAGCTGAGAGGGCGAAAATCATACCTGGAGTGTAAGGTCCTTGAGAGCAGGGGAGGATTTTGTCTCTTACTGTATCCCCAGCATTTAGCACAATGCCTGGAACATAGCAGTCCCTTAATAAGTACTGACTGATTGCCCTGATTATACCTGAATAAACCAGAATGCCTCAACAACACACCTGGCAGGTGAGCATTCAGGGTTTCCTTGAATCCACACTCAGGACAGGAAACTCATTCTCTCCCTTGGTTTTCTGTGTCAGTGATTTGCAGTCTGAATGTGACAAGCATCCTGGTGCTTCAGGAATCTGTCAGTGAATCCACAGGCATTCAGTATGCAGGTGCTAAGTGATAAAAATGACCAGTCTTTGACATCTATTAGAAGAGACAGTATGTACCTTTGGGGGCTTAGTGACAATCAGTGCCAGTGTCTAGAGAGGGTAGCCAAGCATTGAGAGGGGTCAGAAGGGACTTCCTGCAGAATGGGTTGCTTGAACTTAGTTTTGGAAGAAGTAAGGGCTTCCAAGAAACTGAGGAGAGGAAGAGAGCATTCAGAGTATGAGCCGCAGACCAAGTGGGACAAGATAGAAGACAGAGCGTCGTGTATAAGCGACTGTAAGGATGGGCATTAGGAGGGAGAGGTACAAGGGGGCTGTGTTAGAAGGCAGCCAGGTAGTACAGTGGATAGAGCATCAGGCCTGGAATGAGAAAGACCCGATTTCAAATCTGACCTCAGACACTTATTAGCTGTGTGACCCTGGGCTAGTTACTTAACCTCTGTTTTTCTCACTTTCCTCAACCCTAAAATGAGGATGATGATAGCACCTACCTCAAAGGGTAAGTCAAATGAGATAATACTTGTAACATTCTTAGTACAGTGCTCAGCAAATAGTAGGTGCTTAATAGATGCTAGCTATTATTATAATGATTGTGGGCAGCTAGGTGGTATAGTGGATAGAGTGCCAGGCCTGGAAAATCTGAGTTCAAATCTGGCTTCAGTCACTCACTGGTTGTGTGACCCTGGGCAAGTCACTTAACCCTGTTTGCCTCAGTTTCCCCATTTGTAAAAAGAGCTGGAGAAGGAAATGGCAAACCACTCCAGTGTCTCTGCCAAGAAAATCTCAATGGGGTCACAAAAACTTGGACATGACTGAAACGACTGAACAGCAAACACACGTAAATGGAGAGATCTGCAGACATGATAATTAAACACATAGATGCTAATGAAATCACCAAATAGGAGAAGACAGAGGAAGACAAGAAAAGGGCCCAGGAGAGAGCCTGGCAAGATGCCCACAGTTAGGAGTGTGGCATAATGGACCAATGAAGGAAACTGAGGAGGAGCAGTCACACAGGTAAGAGGAGAGCCGGGAGAGGACACTTCCATGAAAACACAAAAAGGAGAGGTTGATCAGTGATATCAAATGGCACAGGAAAGCCAAGAAGGATGAGGATGGAGGAAAAATCAGTGGTTTGGCTATTCAGAGACCACTGGTCACTTTGGAGAGAGCTGTCTCAGGTGAATGATGAGGTCAGAGACCAGAAAACAGAAACTGAGAAGTGAATGAGAGGAGAAAGACTGAGGCAAAGAGATTGGCAACTTTTTCTAAGTGTTTGTGAAAGGGAAGAGAGATTGATCGAACATACGTTGAAAGGGTGGTAAGATGGCCAGAGGGTTTTTGAGGATGCAGGAGATTGGGAGATGCTGGTAAGCAGCACGGAAGGAATCGGGAAGAGAGAGCTCACACACATAACGTCTCCTTTGTTACCTACTGACTTTCTATATCCCAGCCATCCTCCCCAGACTACATTAATCCCTTTTCCTAAGGTCACTTTCATTCCTGACATTCTAAGGTCATTTCCAGTCCTAACATCACATGTTCTCCACTTCTTGCCAGCTCTGGCATTCTACGTTCTAGGGTCTCTCCTAACTTTCACAGTCTAGGTTCCACACCTCATATCACTCTATTTTTCTGACTTTCTATGTTCTCAGGTCACTTTTGGCCTTGATATTACGTTCTCTAAGATCCTTCTCAACATGGTCATCCTATGACCTAAAGTCCCTTTCATCTATTACATCTTGTTTCTCAGGTAACTCCCAGATCTCACATTCTATGTTCTAGAGTCCCTTCTAGAGGATTCTTTCTGAATTCTAGGCCCATCCCACCTTTGAGATTCCCTGTTCTAAGGCCCCTCCAAATTCTGACATTCCATGTTCTAAAGTTCCCTTCTAACTCTGACAATCTCTGTTCTAATCTAATCTCCCTCCTAGCTCTGACATTCACCATTTCCAACTCTCTTGAGTTCATTCAAGTAAGACTCCTGAGGAGGTTGGCTATGTGACCCACAATGAGCAGTATTTTCCTTGGGCTGGTTTAAGGCTGTTATTTACTTTCCAGAGGAGTCCCAAAAAGAATTAGAAACAGGAAGCAGAGTTAGAAACAAGCTGCCTGGAAGTAGCTGTATCCACTACCCCACACTTATTAAGCCCACCATTAGCCTTTGGTATGGCTGTATTTCATCCCACCCCACCCCATGGGTCTGAGCTGGCAGGGAGCAAGAGATGCCCAGCATCAACCAGTATGAACTTAAGGCCCATTCAGAAAGGAACATATCTAGAATGGGGGGGAGGGGGCGATAACAGACTCATTGGAGGTCATTTAATCCAACACCTTCCTTTTCTAGGTAAGGAGCCTGAGGTCAAGTGACTGGAAGGAGTTCACACAGTTATTGTGGGTACTTGGGGGGTAGCAGTGACATAGTGAGACCTGCACTTTAGGAAGATCACTTTGGTAGCCAGGTGGAGCATGGACTAGAGTGGGGAGAAATGATGTGGAAAGACCAGTTAGAAGGTTATTATAGTAGTCCAGGTCAGAAGTGATGAGAACCAGCTCCAGGGTGGAGAGAGGATATAAGAAGACAAATCAGAAGGTTATTTGAACCATGGGTGGAAGGGGCATGAAGTCAGGCATAGTAAACCCCATCTTATTATGGAATGAGCTCCCCAACCCTGGCAGAATTCAAAAGTAGGCTTGCTGTAGAGGTTGCTGTAGAGGAGAATTCTGTAGTGGAAAGGAGATTAGACTTGATAACCTCGGAAGTCGCTTCTAGATCTGACTTTCTAAAATTCTACAAGGGAAAATATTTCCATGTGAGTCTATATGACCATAGGGGGTTGGAGTATGCCCAGGGTGGGCAGGGAACTCTGGGTACCTCTAAGACAATAGAGCGTGAGCCCACCAACTGAGCCGTCTAATGATTTACACGTGAACATGTGTTTGCCACCAAACGACTTGAAAAGCTTGTAAAACTCACAATTTGTTCAAAAGGATAAACAGAATGAAAGGGGAAAGGAAAGCGCCCCCCCCCGTCCAAGCAGCCAGGCAGGGGGAGGGGGCATAAGGGACGGAGGCTCATGTATTCCATTTAAACCAGATTTGGAATAACACTGAGTCAGTCCTGATGGGCACTCACTCTCACCACAGCGAGTTGGTGGGATAGAATTTCTTAGATTGTCAGAGCTAGGAAGGAACTTAGAATAGAGAACCTCAAAGCTGGAAGGGACCTCAGGACGCAGAATGTCAGAGGTAGGATCCTTACAGTAAACAAAGAACGCCAGAGTTGGGAGGGGACATAGGCAGTCGATAAATATTAATGAATAAGGGCATACTATGTATCAGGCACTGATTGATAAGCACTGGGGATATGCGGGAAGGCAAAAGATGGTCCCTACCCTCGAGGCACTCATAATCTAAGGGAGCGATACCACAGTCTGGGTACAAAGGAGGGCAAAAGGCAGTCCCTGTGCTCAAGGAGCCTTGTGATGAGGACTCCTCCATTCTATTTGGCTAGCATGTCCTCAGATGGCATATGGAGCCTGTACTTGAAGCCTCTGTAGGGACCAAGCCACACTATTTGCACAGCCCATGGTCACCTCTCTGTCAGGGAAGGTCTTCCTCTCCCTCCTTGCCTGGACAACTCATGTGATCTCATGGTCTGGGACTCTGGACACAACCACCCAAGGAAAGCACCCATACTCACCTGTTTCTCCATTGTACAGACACCCAGCCTAGCTGTTTCTGGTCAGTCATCTGTGTGTGTTCGTCCTTTATTGCCGAAGAAGACCATGCCATCAGAGAAATGATGACATGACTTGCACTTGACTTTGTTTTGAGTGAGGGAGAGCTGTGCAGGTCACCAACCTCACTTTTCCTCCAGAGCCATCTGAATCCAGTGACCAGATATTCATCAGGATGACTGGAGATGACCCAAGATGAGGCAATTGGGGTTAAATGACTTGCCCAAGATCACACAGCTAGTGAGTGTCTGAGGTGAGATTTGAACTCAGGTCCACCACTCAGGTGCTAGTCTATCCACTGCACCACCTAGCTGTCCCAATGCTTAGAGTAAGAGGAAGGCAAAGATCATGACTTGGTATGAATGGGGTGGCAATAATGGATAACTGAGGAAGGGATGGAAAGAAGCAGTATCCGTGCCTTCTATGCCCCAGAAGCAGAGATTATTCATGCTTGTCTGACCCCTCCTCCCTCCCATCAAGGTCAAACTCAAGTGCAAACCTGTTCCAGGAAGTCTTCGCTGATCAGCATGGTGTGATAACCAAAAAAACCTAGTGGAACCTTAGGCCAAATTCAGAAAGCCAGTGCCCAGGAGCAGGGAGGGCACAGTCCTCTTCTCTCCACATACTGAGTATTGTGTTCAGTTCTTGGGGTCACAGTTTTAAAAAGACATTGGAAAGCTGGTGAGTGTCTAGAAGAGCCTCCATAGGATAGCAGTGGGGTCAGAAATCCTGGGGCTCCATTCAAGGAGTCTGAAGAAGGGAAGATTGAAGGCATGGTTGGTATCTTCAAGTGAAATGCATGGTCTGGCTTTTCAAGGCCTTGAGCTCATGAAGAGCAGGTCATTCTGAATCAAGTGTCCAGGCCCAGATCTCACTCTGGAACACTGCTCTAGGGAAAATTTCAAAATGAAGCTTAAGGCTGGTGCATGTCTAGGTTTCCCTCAAGGTGGGTAACAGGGTCTCCAACTCCTCTGTTACTTCACCAGGACTCAGTGGAAGAACATCGGGTAGGAGAAAGCTTTTGTTTCACCCACAAGAAAAAAGAATGTATGAGATTCCAAACACTCCAAGAACCTCTGCACAAACAATGGAAGACATCAGATACCTCCCGGAAGGTAAAGATGCTTTGGAGAATGCTAAACAAACACGCTCCATTCACTATGTTCCTGTAACACACAGGAAGCATGGCGAGTTGGCAAAGTCTTGGTCTCTTGATGCCCCGTAACGTGACTGCTGTTGACCAACACTAGGAGCTAGATCATTGGTCTGCCTCCTTGCTGCCCTCTGGTCCGAGAGTCCAAAGGAGAGAAAGTGACCCCAAAGAAGCACTTTTATTTATTTATTTGCTTTCTAGATGTTTAATAATTCTTTTTATTTATTTTTATTTTTAACACAGTTTATAACAAATAAAGCAATTGAAATTTTTGGTCAGGTGATGCTTCCTTTTAAACCATTTACAATATGGACCACAAAAGAATTTTTTTTAAAACATTAACCAGCTGAGACACAGATAATATTTATGTTGCTAACTTCACAAGCTCTTGACCTAATCATCTCCACACTATTACTAAGAATTAAAGGACCCTAACTTATTGTTGTTGATCTAAAATCCTAAGCCTAATAGCTTAACTTTAGATAACCTCGGATGTTCCCCTACCAATAATCTATAATTGAATAGATCTGGTATTAAGCTTACAAATCTTTTGACTATAGAAAATTGCCACCAAGAGTAGGGACATTGCAGGGATACAATATCTCCCCAACTTCATGTCAGTTCCAGGCAGGATTAGATTATCCACTTGCATTCAGTCAGGCTTAAGGTCTGCCAGGTGTCAGTGGGAAATTGAGTCAGGAGAATCCCACCTCAGCCCATGCTGAACAGCCGCTCTCCCACCCTTCCTTTGAGATCACCTTATGAAGTTCATAACAGCATCTCATCAGTTTACTAGCATCATGTACTGGAGGCTCAGATCTCCTTTCTTGCTATCCATACCTGGAGTCAGACTCAGAAGAACAGTCACTTAATAGTCCCACAGCATCTAAAAATGGCAAGTTCCAATAACCAGGTTTCAAATATGATTATAGTTTCACTTTGGCTAAGGAACATCTTTTGAGGCAGGTCTTAAGTGGCTTACATGCCTTTCTATGCATGTTCTAGTTCCTGATTAAATGGCAATCATAAAATCAACTTTACCATTAAAACCTTGACTTTTCTGTCAATGCCAAATTTTACCCGAGGTTACCTTCCTCTAGGAAATTTAGACTGAAATTCTTTTCTCCAAACTAAAGATGTCATTGACTTATTCTCAGTAATTAATTCAGTCTATTGTTTTAATACTAATTGCTTTTACCTCACTTTGTAACATGTCCAATTTTTCTCCCCATCACTCCCCTCCCCCCGCTTCCTAATACCTTGCATTCTGATTACTCCTTCCCTCAATGTACCCTCCCTTCTATCGCACCCCACCCTTCCCTTATCCCCATCTTCTCTCTTTTCTTGTAGGGCAAGATAAGTTTCCATACCCCTATCCCTGTAGTTCTTTTTTCCCGATTATATGCAATAAAAATTCTCAACATTCGTTTCTAATACTTTGAATTTCAGCTTCTCTCCTTCCACCCCTCCCCAGCCCCACTGAGAAGGGAAGCCATTCAATACAGACTGAATATGTGATCTTTTGCAAAAGACTTCCATAATAATCATGTTGTGTAATATTAATTATATTGCCCTCTGTCCTACCCTATTCTCTCCTTATTTTCCCCCTACAATTGACCTTGTCCCTTCTTGAAAATGTTTATTTCTAGTGACTCCCTTCTCCCATTTACCCTCTCTTCTAACATTCCCCTCACTCCACTTGTCGCCTCCTCCCCTACTTTCCTGTGGTGTATATAAATTTTCATATCAAATTTAGTGAGCATGTTATTCCCTCCTTCAGCCACATGTGGGGAGAGTAGCTTTATTTTTTCCCCTCTCCCCTTCTCCCTTATCTCCTCCATTGAATAAGATTTTTCTTATCTCTTTTATGAGTTATAGCCTGCCCCATTCCATTACTCCCTTTCTCTTCCCGGAATTTTCCTCCTTCACCCCTTAATTTTTATTTTATTTTATTTTATTTGTGTGTGTGTGTGGATATCATCTCTTCTGATATAAAGCACCCTGTACTTTCTATGTATGCGTATGTGTGTGTGTATGTACAATCTCTCCAACTATCCAAATACTGAGAAAAGATTCAAGAGTTAAAAATATTTTCTTTCCATGTAGTAATGTAAACAGTTCAGCTTTAGAGAGTCTTTCATGATTTTTCTTTTCTGTTTACCTTTTCATGCTTCTCTTGATTCTTGTCTTGGGAAATCAAATTTTTAAATACAGATCTGGTCTTTTACTCAACATGAATTCTTGAAAGTCATCTATCTCACCATTTTTTCCCTTGAAGTATTATATTCACATTTGCTGGGTAGATGATTCTTGGTTTCAATCCCGGTTCCTTTGACTTCTGAAATATCCCATTCCAAGCCCTTTGATCCCTTAATGTTGAAGCAGCCAGATCCTGTGTTATCCTGATTGTATTTCCACAGTACTCAAATTGTTTCTTTCTAGCTACTTGCAGTATTTTCTCCTTGATCTGGGAACTCTGAAATTTGGCCACAATATTCCTAGGAGTTTCTCTGTTCGGGTTTCTTTCAGGAGGTGATCGGTGAATTCTTTCAATATCCATTTTGCCCTCTGATTCTATAACATCAGGGCAGTTTTCCTTGATAATTTCATGGAAGATAATGTCTAGGCTTCTTTTTTGATTACGGCTTTCAGGTAGTCCAAAAATTTTTAAATTATTTCTCCTGCATCTATTTTCCAGGTCAGTTGTTTTTCCAATGAATTGTTTCACATTATCTTCTATTTTTTCAAATTTTTGGTTTTGTTTACTAATTAACTCATAGTCATTCATTTCCCTGAACTCAATTTTCTCTTTCAACAAATTATTTTGTTCAGTGAACTTTATAATCTTCTCCTCCTTTTGGGTAATTCTGCTTTTTAAAACCGCCTTCTCCTTGTTGGCTTTTTGGACCTTTTTCCAATTGAGTTAGCCTCTTTTTAAAGCTGTTATTTTCCTCAGCATTTTTTTGGTTCTCCTTTAGTAAGCTGCTAACTTGTTTTTTAAGGTCTTCTATCACCTGAGGCCAGTTTAAGTTCCCTTTGGAGGCAGAGGCCTTGACTTCCCCTGACAGTATGCCTTGTTCTTCCTCATCCGAAAGGATAGAGGGAGACACCTGTTCCCCAAGAAAGTAACCTTCTATGATCTCATTTTTTTCCCCTTTTTTGGGCATTTTCCCAACCAGTTACTTGACTTCTGAGTTTCCTCTCCACAACCTCCTGGCCTTCAGCTCCGACAAGACAGCACTGGGGGCTGAGATTCAAATGAGCTGCTCGCAAGCTTCAGGGCTTTAGGCTTGGGCAGGGCTGCTATTCAGTGTGAGATTAAGATCAGCTGCTCAGGTAGGGGCAGAACCACCACACCAGGTTCAGTTCCCTCAGGGGCTTTCTGATGAGACCTTCAACAATGGATGCGGGCTATTGCCTGCTTTGGGAGCCTTGTCTGCTGCTGCCTCTACTGCTGCCTCCTGAGGAGACCTGAGTTATGGGGATACTCTGCTCCCCTCTCAGCCAGCTGAAAAGACCCTCTCACTGACCTTTGGTGCCTGTGGGTTGAGGGATCTGTGCTGCTGCTGGAGATTTTGTCCCTGAAGCCTGCTCAAATCTGCTCCTCTCCATGCCACATGGTCAAAGCAGGGCTGGGCTCTGCTCCATGTCTGGTGCGCGACAGACCTTTCCCATCGGTCTTTCAGGTCTCTCTGGGATAGAAATCTCCTCCACTCCGTTGTTCTGTGGCTTCTGCTGCTCCATAATTTGTTGAGAGTTCTTCTTTACAGGTATTTTATGGGCTGCAGGGTAGGAGCTAACATATGTGTATCTTTCTATTCTGCCATCATGGGTCCTCCCTCCAAAGAAGCACTTTTAGAGTCTTTCCCCCTGACTCCCAGTCAAGGAATGTTGTAGTATATTTTCTTCAAGGTCTCAGGATGTGTACCTCCTGTCATCAGAGAGGCCCTTCAGATTTTGGCAATAAGGTCCCGATTTTGTCATCTCATCCACCTTTGTACAAGGATTGGATGGGCTTTCCTCTGAAAGGAGTATTGGCCTCTGGTTGGCCTCAGAAGACAGAACCAGGGCCATGGGAGGAAGTTGCAGAGGAAAATTTCAGCTCAATATAGGAAAACCACTAGAAGTAACCCAAAGGTGATTGAGATGCCTGGAGTGATAGCTAGTGTTCTGTCCTTGGAGGTCTTCAAGTGGAGGTTGGATGAGGGGCTAGGGCAAGGGATTTCTGCCTTGGGCAAGGGATTTCTGCCTTGGACAGAGTGGCCTAGATGACTTTTGGGTCATCTTTTAGCTCTGAGGCTCTGTGTCAGGGTAATGAACTGGAGAGAGTACTAGTCTTAGAACTAGGAAGACTGAGTTCAATCTTGTCTCTGACACATACTGTAATCTTCAACCTCTTTGGGCAATGGGCCCTGGGGCCACTCTCTAAGGTTACATTGCAGAGAAAGTGCTGTATTGCTAGAGTGTGTTTCTCACTGAGAGCTTCCTGGGTGCTGATAAAAATCAGAAGTCCAATTTAAAAAAATTGATCCCTCCATCCAGAAAGGATGTTTCCTTTCTCTGTGTTTATTTTAAGTTTATTTATTTGTTGGGTTTTTTGGCATTTTAAAATTCATATTCAGCTTATTAATCCTTTCTCTTTCTATCTTATTAATGTATATTTGTGAAGATATGGTTTTCCCCCTGAAGTCTGCTTCATATGCATTCAGAAATTTTGGTGTGTTGTTTAATCATCATCATTTTTACATAATTATTCATTGTTTCTATGGTTTGTTCTTTGATTCATTATTTAGGGTTTCATCATTAAGTCTCCACCTAGGTCTGTCTTTTGTTTGTGGACCCTGACCCAACCAATGACTATTTTTATAGCATTGTGGTCTGCAAATGAGTTGTTAGCTATTTCTGCCTTTTTACATTTGTTTGCACTATCTCTATGCCCTAGTCAATTTTTGTAAAAGTTATATGTAGTGCTATGAAACATCTATTTTTGAAGAAAGAGCCAAAATGACAAAGTGAAGTGAGCAATTTTTTCCAAGCTCTCTCAACACACCCTTCTAAATAATTTCAGAAAGTGTATCAAACCAAATTCTGAATGGGATGGCCAAGAAGAAGTCAGAGCAAGTCATTGTTCTAGTTCAGAGTAGCTTAGAATGGACAGAAGGTGAAGTCTACAGACCATGGGATGGGGGCTGGCCAGGAGCACAGTGTAATGGAAATGGTACCAAGTATGGGTCTTAGGAGGCTATGGGCCTTGGAGGCAGTAACAGTAGCAGCAGCAGCTTCAGTGATGGCACCATAAACACCCAGCACACAGGAATGGTAAGGGGACTGAATATTAAGTCAGAAAGAGCACAGGACTAGGCACCATTTTGGCACCTTCTTCACTCGTTACCTAGTCATGGGTCTCAGTTTCAGGAAAGAAAGACGTAGTTGTGGTTGTGATGGAGCAGGGACTCTATCTGGGAAAGGCCTAGAGGACAGTGGCCAAACCATCCCCCCCCCCCCCCCCAGATTATCATACCACTTTGGAAGCAGTGAGCATACATATGCCCCCAGACCGAGCTGAGAAAGCAGCAGAAGGACATAAATGACTGAAGCTCCAGCTAATCATCCCCTCCAGAGGTGAACAGAGCCCAACTCTAACATAAAGTCCAAAGTTGAGAAATAGGCTGAAAAAATGAGCAAATGACAACCACAGAACCTAACCATAAAAAAAAAAAAAAAAACTTCTATGGTGACAAAGAATTTGAAGACACAAAATCAAAAGATGACAATGTGAAAACATCTACAAGTAAAGCTTCAAAGAAAAATGAAGACTATATATAAATCCAGCAAGAATTCCTAGAAGAGTTAAAGTAAACATTTTTTAAAAGAACAATATTTTTAAAATCAGATAAAAGCAGTAGGGGAAAACTTCGGAAAATAAATGAGAACGATGCAAGAAAATTACAAAATGATAATTAATAGCTTGGTAAAAGAGGCCAAAAAATGCTGAAGGAAATAACTATTTAACAGTCAGAATTGGCCAAATGGAAAAACAGGTTCAAAAATAACTGAAGAAAATAACTCATTAAAAGTTAGAATTGGTCAAACGGAAGCTAATGACTCCATGAGACATCAAGAAACAATAAAAGCAAATCAAATGGCTAAAAAAAATTGAAGAAAATGTGAAATATCTCATAGAAAAAGCAACTTACCTGGAAAATAAATTAGGGAGAGATATTTTAGGAATTATTGGACTACCTGCAAACCATGATTTTAAAAAGAACTTAGACATCATCTTTCAAGAAATTGCAAAGGAAGCAGCAGCTAGGTGGCACAGTGCATAGAGCACCAGCCTTGGAGTCAGGAGGACCTGAGTTCAAAACTGGCCTCAGACACTTGCAAAAAAAGAAAGAAAAGAAAAGAAATTATAAAGGAAAAACTGCCCAGATATATTAGAACCAGAAGGTGAAGTAAATTCACTGATCAATTCCTAAAAGAAATCCCAAAATAAGAACTCCCAGGAGTATTGTAGCCAAATTCCAGAGTTCCCAGGTCAAGGGGAAAAAATATTGCAAGTAGCTGGTAAAAATTAATTCAAGTACCATGGAGCTACTGGCAGGATCACACACAGAGAATCCGGTAGCTACCAGTTTGAAGGAAAGGACTTGGAATATGATAGTCTGGAAAGCAACTATGATTACAACCAAAAATAACCTACCCAGCAAAAAATGAGTATAATCTGACAGAGGAAAAGGGATATATAATGAAATAGATGATTCCTGTTGAAAAGACCAGAACCGAATAGAATATTTGACATTCAAATACGAGTCTCAAGACAAGCATAACAAGATAAACGTGAATGATAAATCATAATGATTTAACAAGGTTATTCATAAGGGAAGATTATACATGTAACCTCTTAAGAACTTTATCATCGTTAAGGCAGTTACAAGGAGTCTATTTAGGGAGGGGGCATGAGTGTGAGGCTATTATGTTGGGATGATCTCAAAAAAATAATGAAAAGGTGGCAAAGAAGGATTCACTAATAAAAAGGGGAATGGGGAGGAAAATGGGGAAAATTATTTTATACCAAAGAGCAGCTCAATAAAGGGTATTTACAATGGAGGTGGAAATGAGGGGCAGGCAACACTTGGACCTCACTCATCTCAACTGGTTCAAAGAGGAAAAAAAATACACACACGGAAATATTTATATATACATATACATATATACATACAAACACATATACAAATATACATGTGTTTATGTATGTAGAGACAGACAGACAGCTCTTGCTTTACATAAATTCAGATTAGCAAATTTGACTTTACATAAAGAATTCTGAAAGAAATCCACATTCCAACGTCCCTGCCCCAAACATCTTTGTTACCTTTACTGTACAGTGCTATACTCTCTCCCTCTCGCTCCTGCCTCTTGACTTAGGGCTCCATGGCCTTCTGCACCCCTTGCCCCACAAAAAAGCCCTTTAAAACTCTCTCCAAGTGAAATCAGATGAATGGATTTAAAAAGAGACCACTACCATTGCCTCAGGGGCTTGACTTGAGACCTCTGGTACCAAGAGAGGAGGCCTTTGCCCCACTCTGCCCACCTGCCTGGCCACCCTTGTGTGTCTGTTTTCTGTCCATCCATGCTTGGTACCCGTTGTCTGTCCTGACCCCCCACCTCCCACCTATGTCACCCATCCTCTCCATATTCAACCCACATGTGTCTGTCCTTTGCATAATCTTCCTCTCAGTTCAAGACAGGCCCTCAGGTAACTGGCCCTACTTACACATGTCCTTCCTCCTGTTCTTGCTTCTCCATCCCTACCCCCCATTGTCCTCAACTGTGTTCCAGCCCCCTCCCTTTACAGGCATACAGCCTCCTTCCTGCCTTCCTCCCTTCCTTAAGACTACAGACGAATTCACATTACATAAAAATCACTTTATGTAGAAGTCTGAAGAATGGTCCACTTACTTTATGTCCATCAAGCAAGATCTGTCTGTATACACACACAGTTGAGTATAGAAATTCATCTTACCCTACAGGGAAGTAGGAGGGGAAGGTGCTAAGAGGAAGAGAAAGGGGGTAATAAGAAGGAAAGTAGATCAAGGAAGGCAGTGGTCAGAAGCAAAATAAACTTTTAAAAGGGGACAAGACAAAAAAGAGAAGGATAAATAGAAGCGAATAGGATGGAAAGAAATATACAGTTATCCATCATAACTGTGAATGTGAATGGAATGAACTTGCCCATAAAATAGAAGAGGAGAGCAGAATGCATTAGAAGCAGGAATCCAATAATGTGTGGTTTACAGAGGACACACTTGTAGCACACACGCGCACACGCACACACACACAGAATTAACAGCTAAAACAAGGAGTTGGGGCAGAATCCATTATGCTTCAGCTGAAGTTAAAAAAAAAGAAAAAGAAAGATTTTTTTGCATTCCCATTTAGAAGGTGCCATAAGTTGTTTATCTTTAATTTTTCCAGCATTTTTTTTCTGTTTTGTTAATCTTTTTGTTAGACTGATCCAAAGGTGAGAGTGAGAAAGCCTTTAGCACTTCCTGACATTATTGTGTTATTATCTATTTATTCTTGTAGTTCAATTAATGCTTCTTTTATGAATTTGGAGGCTAAGACCTTTGGAGAACACATTTAATATTAATATTGGTTTCTTGTCTTGTTTCCTTTCAGCATCAAGTCATTTCCTTGTTTACCCTTTACTATTTTTTAAATGTTTGGTTTTTCTTTGTCAGATAGCATAATTGCAATTCCTGCTTTGGGGGATTCACTTAATGCATAGTAAATATTTTTTTCTAGCCATTCAGGTTTATTTTGTGTATGCTTTTATTTTTTAAATGTGTTTCTTGTAAGTAGAACAGGGTTTTGTTTTCTTATCCAATTGTCATTTTTTCATTTTAATAGATTATTTAACCCATTCACATTTAAAGTTATAAAAGTTGGATTTATATTTTCCTCCACTTGTCTCTAATATCAGAATTTTTCAAATTGATATTTTTTCTCTTTTCCTCTGTAAACACAGCATCATGTCTCCAATTGCTTTACCTTAATTTTTTTTTTAATGTGGCCTTATTCTCACTGAGTTTTTCTTTAACCCCAAATCCTTTCCCCCATTTGGAGTTTTGCTTATTCATTATTTTTTCTTTCCTGCTTTTATTTGGTGCTCTAATTCTTCCCCCTCCCCATTCCAGTTAATCAAACAGAATCTCCCTTCCTCTCTTTCCCTTTAACTGATCCTCTTCATTAGGTTTTAAATTTTAATTTTCTTCACCCATTTCCAGAGATTTTTCTCTCATACTCTCTTTTTTATCCATCCTCCTTTTCTGTCTACTTTAGACCCTTATTTTCTGATTCACAGATATTTTACATTTCCAATCCCTCACTATTCTCTGCATTCCTCATAGAATGAAAACTTCTGAGGTTCTCATTCTAAATTTCCTTTCTATGCAGTTTCTGCCAGTGCCTAAGTAGAGTTTTTCTTCCAGGCTTCCCTTTTCCATAATGCCTCACTACCAGAATAATCCCCTTCCTGCAGGTGATAAGAGAGGACACTGTCCATGGCAGGACCTGCCGCACTACATCCCTAATTACAAAGCCCACCTCTGATCTATACCCTACCCTTGGTTGTTGCTTCAAAATCTCCTCACTGGGTTCATTTGCTCCCATTCTCCCAGGTACCAGTTTTCCCAGGAGTTCCAACTCCCCTCCCCCAAGGAAGGATGAGCGGTATCTCCAAACACCTAATGCCATCAAGTCAACACCTGGATCAAGGTCCCCATGTGCCTGCACAGAACATCTTTGTTCACCTGCAGAAACATTCATCATATGCATCCTCTCCCACCACCAAAACAAGGCTTCCCTTTTTTTCTCTTTCCATTCTCTCTCCCTACCTCCGCATTCACTACAGGCTGTCCTCTTCCTGAGGATGGAAGCCACCTTCCTCCTATTGCTAGCCCTCAACCTGACTAGAGCACAGGACACAGTCCCCTTTTCTTCCTCTCCCCACTTCCAAGAACCCTTGCATTTTGAAATCTAGAACTAAGGAAAAACAAATTGATTCACTTACAGGCAATGTATCACCAGATTTTGTCCATAATGCCCTGGGCCCACCTCTTCACTTTTATGTCCACCTGACTTCCACCTTCCTCTATCTCCTTGTGTACATTAGAAAGAAGTCTCTTACTTGTCTCTCTGCTCTCATTCCTGTTCTTGCTTGATGCATTCATTCACCCTTCCTGAATTTCTGTTGTCTGGGACATTTGAGAAACAAACAATCTCTTCAGGTTTTTTTCTAAGAATGTTTTGAATGTCTCTTTGTTATTGAACATTCATCTTTTTTCATTTATGGTTAAGCTCAAATTTGCAGGGTAGGTCACCTAAGGTTGCATCCCGAACTCAATAGCTTTTCAGAACATCTCATTTAACTCCCTCTCGTATTTTCTGGCGAGTGCAGAAGTCTTGTGTTATTCTAATTTCCTTTCCTTTGTATGTGAAGGTCTTTCTCCTAATTGCTTACAGAATTTGTTGTTTTTTAATTGAATTATTGAATTTAATTACTGTGTATCTTGGAATTTGCAGTCTTGGTTTGAGTGCTTATGTACGTATATGTGTCTTGGAGATGATCTATGGATTCTTTTGGTTAATACTTTATTTTCTGTGTTCAGAAGATCTGGGCAATTTTATTCTATTATTTCTTGCACCATAGTATTTAGGTTTTGTTGTGGTTTTTTGCTTCTTGTGTTTTTCTGGGAGATCTATAATTTTTAAGTTATCTCTACACATCTCATCTTTGGGGTCAAGATGTTTTGCCTGAAGAGGGAGCATGTTTTCTTTTAATGTTAATGCTTTTTATATCTCTCCTTACAGACTAGCCTTCATTTCCATGTATTTTCATTCCTAAATAGTTGTCCTTTCTTGTTTCTTTGGGGAAATTTGTTGTCATAGATTCAAGTTTTTCTCTTCTTCCCATGGTTTCTGTGGTGCAAGCCATCAATTCTACTCTTGTGATTCTCGTTCCTTTTTCAAACCACTCAGGAACAGTGTGTTGTGGTTCTACATTCTTCTTAAATTTCACAAGGTCCTCTTTCTATCTGATCAAGTCTTAGATAACTTTTCTTTGTTTTTCAGTATTTATTCATAGATGCCTGAACTAATTTACTCTGGAAGCCAAATTTCGTTCTGCTATAATGTTTTCCCTGTTAATTTACCTACTTATGCTTAAGATATTTAAGGGTTCTTTTCTCCTGAATTCCTTGGTAATTTCAGTCTTATTTTCTCCTATTGTTCACTTTCTGACTTCCTCCCTTCTGAAGGTGATTTCCCTATAAGCTGGATCTCACAGCTTCTCAATCTTCTCCTATGCTGGGAAATTCATGGTTCACCAGCCTAAGTCTCTACCTCAAGTAACTTTTTTTGGTGGTGGTAGAGATGGTGGTGGAAGGAACAAAACTGTCCCAAGCTGGGTGCTGAGCTCTTTCCCTCAGACTTTGTGGAGTGCCATACAGCACTATTATTCTCCCCCCACCCCCAACAATGTCCTGTCTCATTCACTCTGTTTCTTAGTTCTCTGCCCTAGCTGTACAGAATATTGCCATGCTGCTGTGTTAGAGTTTGAGTGGGGAGTGGGTCTCTGGAGCACTTGGCAGGGAGAGTCAGCCTGTGAGACTGAGCTCTACTATAAGCAGAGACATGCACCATGAGCCATTTCCTCTGTCCCTCTACAGCTCTTTTAAGCACAGAGCGCTTCAAGGACAGCAGCTATCTTGCCCTCAGTAAATTTCTGCAGTTTGTACTTTGGATCTCTAAGGCACTGCAAAGAGAGAGGGGGAACCAGGGCTTCAATCTGATGTAAGCCCATGAGTTGGGTTGTATAGTGTATCCTCACTGTTGTCAGTGTGGTAGGTGGTGGGGATGAGGCTGCTGAGTGAGTTCACGTTAGCCATTAAATCTTCTTTTAGATTCTTGGTGTCCCAGACTATGTTGACAGCTGAAGTTTTATCCCTGGAGGTTCAAAAGGTCATGGTGGTCAGAGAAAATGTCCTTTCCTATAAATTATTGGACATATGACCCAGAAGTCTTGGATTTCTTCTTCTGAATTCCCCCTCTCCTTCTACTAATTTTCACATTATTGAGACCTCTCTAAAAACCCCTCTTCCTTTCTCTATCCATTACAGTTACATTTGTATATACTTGTCCTTACTTCCCTCTAAGACTGTGAATGTCCCACAGGAAGGAGGCAGCTTTATTTATCTTAGCCTCTCCCCCCAAACACACACACACACACACACACACACACACACACACACACAGGCCACCTTATCATAGGGACTTCTCATCAGTATTGGTTGAACTTGATAAAGGAATCTGGACCACTTTATATCTGGGAAGGCGAATTGACTTACTCCATTTTTTTTAGTCATGCCTATGACTTCCTTGGCAGAGGGAGCTCCCAGTCAGGAAACTTCCTCTACCAATAGAAAGGTTAGATGACATCCAGGGTCACAAGCCAGTGTGTCAGAAGGACTTAAACTGGCTTTCTACACACAACAATATGTCCCTCTACCCCAAGCAATAGAGAATGAAAGGCAAAGCAAGACCTGAAATCCAGATTTCTTGGCCTTTCGTCTGGTGGCCCTTCTGCTTAATGGTTTGGTCACATTTATGGGGTCCAAGAGAGCACTCTAAGCTCTGTGATTCTAGCTCTCTCTGTACTTGCCATCAAAATGCCACCAGCATTTGATGGGAAGCTAAGAACACAGGAAATCAGAAGTAGATGGAACTGTGGACTATAGAACTTAGCATGATGGAGATGGGTGGGAGACTGGAGATCACCTGGTCCGATTAGCTCACTTGACAGATGCTAAAACTGAGGCATGGAACTGGTGGTAAGTGACTCATTGGCCAATCAATGCTGTCGCTTTTCCAAACCAGTGCCCTGTGTTATTAGCATGTATTTTCTTCAAGAAGAAAACAGGGTTGAGGGAGAATCCAACAGCAAATTGTGGATGGTGTCCAGACGCCTTTTAAAGTTTCCCTGTTTATCTGGATCAGTGCTTAAAACTAATTGCCCTATTACTGTGGAAAAAACAACTCTCGTCATCATGAGTTTTCCAAAGGCCAAGCTGGCTTCCAAGCAGAGAAAAGTTATTTTCTGATTCTCATAATAACAACAATAATAATATAAAAAGAAAAATTAAGGCTAAAGTCCCCTCTGGAAAGAGTTTATCCCCTAACACCCTAATGACTCTCAGGATGACGCCCGCCTTAACCACGAAATGCTAGCATCTCACCATCTGCTGTTAATCAAGCCAGAGGACAAACGGAACAATGAGATTCACATCTGCTCACAGAATGCCAAGGCTTTGTGGCGTCACCCCTGGCTGCCCACCCGCTCATCCACCCCATCGGATGGGTGTGGAAAGCCGAGGCCCAGACCACTGCAAAGCCGCTGGAGGGTGTTCTTAGAACAGGTTGGGAGTTTGGGGGCTAAGAGAGACTCAAAGAGCTGGAGCAAATAGCATAGCATAGCATGGTAGAGACAGAAGGGACTTTAGAACATACATGCCAGAACCTAGAGTCGAAAACATGAAAGCTAGGACAGACTGCAGCGCATCAGTTCTGGAAAGTCACTCAGAACACAAATATAGAAGATGAGGAGAGCCTTTGAATATAGAATGTAGAAGTCAGAGCTGGAAGGGACCCTAAACTATGGCATATGAAGGGGTAAAAATTTAGCATAAAAAGGAATCTGGAAGGTTAGATTTAGACAGAGACAGAGAAATGCCCAGAGAAAGGTCTTCATCACTCTGACTCATTCTATGAGGACTGGCCAGTGAGACAAGGAACTTGGCTCTGGAGTACATACTGCAAGGACTTGGCCTTTTGTCTCTGATCACTCATCTACATAAGATCCCAAAGAAATATGGGAAAGAGAGCTAACTGAATTAGGATGTATCACCCTATGGAGTCTGAACCCTTTTGTGTAATTATGCTTTAAAATTCATGAAATCAAGTACAAAAGATTTCCAAGGAAGCCAATCATATTGAAATTTTATATGTATACATATGCATGTGTATGTGTGTGAATCGTCCGGTTGTTACTCAGCTGGGTCTGATTCTTCACAATCTTGTGGACCATAGCATGCCGATATTGTCCATGGGGTTTTACTGGCAAAGATACTGGAGTGGTTTGCCATTTCCTTCTCCAGTGGATTAAGGAACACAAAGGTTAAGTGACTTGTCCAGGGTCATATAGCTAGTAAGTGTCTGAGGTTGGATTTGAACTCAGGAATTCTCGATTCCAGACCCATCACTCTATCCACTGAGCCACCTAGCTGCCTCATATGATATATATCTCCACATATAATGCATTACAAATATAATTGGCTTCCTTGGAAATTCTTTGTTCATGATTTGAATTTATATGTGTATAAATATATATTTAAAGCAAGTTCATGGAGCCCAGTTTAAGAATCTCTGCTCTAAGGTAAGGTGGAGTGCCTTCCTGTGGGAAGGGGTTTTTAAACCCTGAGAGACAACCTGAGAACCTGAGACACAAGTCTCAGTCAGACCTGAGTGAGCCCCAGGTGAAGGACTTTGTAAAATCCAGCTGAAGAGAGGGCAGCACCAGCCAGATGTGCCAAAATGGAATAAAGTCTGGAACTGCTGTGCCTGGAGAAAAGCCCAACTGCTGGTCAACCTGCCTGGCACCCTCCGTCAGTAGAACAGGTCAGGGGGAATGCCCAGCAGCAGCAGTAACAGTAGAAGAAGCAGCAGCAGGAGCTGCCAAACCCAACAAAGATCCAACAAAGACTCCAGGTGCTGCTTCTAACCATTGGGTCTATTTAATGCCCAGAAAGGACCAGATATAAGGTTAATTGAGGAATGCTCATACATCTGCTCTGGCTTTGATCGCTTTGGGATCTAGATCTAGCAGCAATCTCTCTGGTTCATAAGGAATGCACAGTTCAATGGCTTTCTTCCAAATTGCCTTCCAGAATGACTACACCAAAAGGGCGTTAATGTGCCCGTTTCCCCACAACCCCTCCAGCATTTGTCATTTTGGCTTTTTATCAGCTCTGCCAATCTGATGGGTGTGAGGTGGTGTCTCAGAGTTGTTTTCATTTTCATTCTTTCATTATTAGTGATTTAGAGCATTTTTATATGACTTTTGATGGCTTGGATTTCTTTCTCTGAAAACTGACTATTCAGATCCTTTGATCCTTATAAATTGGGGAATGGCTATTTTTCTTATAAATTTGAAACCAGAACTCTGTTCTTTGGAATTCCTCATCCCTCCTGGGCTAACTTCCCCTGCACAATTTGAGTCCTTGGGACTCTGATAAGATCATAAATAAAGGACTTTGATACTAGGTACCACATTCTAGAAAGGACTTTATTAACAGGATGGAGCATCTTCAAAGGATGGCAAAGCCATACCAAGGAGACCATGCCATACCAAGATAGAACAAACTGGGGACATTTAGCTTGGCAAAGAAATTTATAGTGTCACAGATTTAGAGCTGAGGGGATGTTTAAGGCCCTGTAATTCCCCGTATTTGATAGGTGACTAAACTGAGACCCAGAGAGGTGAAATGTCCAAAGTCACAGAGGTACTAAACATTAGAGACGGGATATTAATCCAAGTCTTCTTGATGAAGTTGCATAAAAGTTGGGACAGGCTTGGGAGGTGATGATCTCTGTCATGGGAGGTCATTAGGAGAAGACTGGCTGGACCGTTTGTAAAGGATGTTGGAAAAGAAATCCGTATTCCAGTTCAGGCTGGATTAGATCACTTCTGAGGTCTTTAAATTCCAAAGATGTAATCCCATGGCTGCCCTAGTTAAGTGTCAAGGAGCTCATTGTCAGAGGGTTGTCCAGTAGGGGAAGATTTTTGGTTCCACAAGCATCTACTATGTGCCAGGTTCTGTGCTGAGTACTAGGGATACAAAACCAAAAATGAGACAGTTTCTGCCCTCAAGGAGCTTCCCCTCTACTTGGGTAGATGCCATGTAGACCAACCCCACTCCTTTCACTGAGGAAGGAATTGAACCCAGAGGGGGCATGACATATCTCCAAGCCACACAGCAAGGATCAGGGGAAATGGGGTAGCATGGGATAGTGGTCATGTCTCTGAAGCTCAGGCTCCTGGCAAAGAAGTTTAGGAAGCAAATCCCAGGAAGGGTACCATGCCTTAGATCCTCAATCAGTGATGCCTTCTGCTGCCTCTGAAATGGATAGCAAAGCCAGACTGTGGTAGAAAGGGGACCAGCCTGGGCATTGGAAGACCCAGCTGTGAACTCCCAGCCTTGCTCCTTCCTACCTCCTTCCTCCACTCTGGGCTTCAGTTTCCTCCTCTGTAAAATTAGGAGGCTGGACTAGATAACCTTTAAGGTTCATTCAAGCCCCATAACCTATGGTTCTGCATTACAGTCCAGACTCTACCACTGATCCTTTGGGACTGGTTTCCTTCTTTGTCATTGTGGCTTGAGATCTCTAGGTCTAATGTTTTCATGGGAAGTAAACAGATGGTTAAGAAGATGGTATCTCAGAATGGGTTGTAAATTTCTGAACCAAAGCTTGAAATATAGGAATGATGAACTCCTGGCCAGGGATGGAATACTTCTAACAAGCTCCAGTGAGGATGCATTTGCCTGGAGTCTTGCAAATCTTAGGAAAGGGCTTTTAGCAGATAAAGAAGTAGGAGAGAGAAAATGCCTGCATAATTCCACCAGGTGAGATGCCACAGGGCTCAGATACTGAGAAATGTGGGGCTACCTGTGACCAAGGTCATCTATCTATCTGTCTAAACCCTCCCACGTATATGTATATATGAACACATACATATATATACATACACACATATATACTGTCATTATATGTGGATATGTATGTATATGTAATGAATTTCCATATATTTACTCCTTTGGAAATCTTCTGTATTTAACTTCATACATTTAACAGCATAATGACACATCTTGCATTGAAAGATATAAGGACTATATGCCCAGCAAGGCCAGGTGGAGAAATCCCAACAGGACCAGAGAAATGAATCAATCATTAAGCATTTGTGAAACGCCTGCTATGTGCTAGGCACTCTGCTAAGTGCTAGGGATAAAAACTTAACTAATGGAAGAGTCCCTGCCCTCAAGGAACATACATGCAAAATAAAAAGACAACAAGTACATATCTAAATACATAGAAGACAAATACAAGGTAGTTTGGGAGGGAAGGCACTAGGGACTGAGGGTTGGGTCTTGGTGCCAACATGGCGCTTGAGATGTGTCTTGAAGGATGTAAGAGATCCTTGTGAGGTAGAAGTGAGTCATCCCTTCACACATGAACCCTAACCACATGTATTTCCTATTTATGGGGGCAGAATAGCATTGGATATTAGGAATATATGCTAATGTAAGGGAATCAAAGAGCTAGAGTTGAGAAAGAAGACAGAGCAGGCATGTTACTCAAGGGACGGACAATGAGCAACTCGAAACACCAGCAGTGATTGCAAAGAACCAGAAAGCCAGTTGGATAAAACTCATCTCATTTTTGATAGTGTCTCTAGATTAATAGACTGGGGAAATATTATATAGATGTCTGTCTAGATTTTAGCGAAGTATTGGACAAAGTGCTGTTTTGTGGATAATACAGAGAGATGTGGGCTAAATGGTCCTATAGGTGGGTCCGTTCATTAGAAAATGGCTGAATGGGTGACAAAGAGAAGTCATCAACAGGTCCATGTCAGTTTGGCAAGCAGTTCCTAGTGGAAGTTGGCAGTGACTTGTTGGCATGTTGACATTTTTATCCATGATTTAGATAAAGGTGTAGAGGGGAGAAGGGAAAGGGAAAGGGAACAGGCATTTATGTAACACCTTCTGTGTGCCAGACACTGTTAGGACATTTACTCAGATTTTCAGATGACACTCAGTTGAATGTCTCCAGTTTATGCTGTCTATAGACCTTGCTTGTAGATAGTTGTTTGCACTTTGTCTCCCTCTTTAGACTGGGAGCTCCTTGAGGGCAGACACTTTCTTTGGCCCTTTTTTGTGTCCCGGGGCTTAGGACAGTACCTGGAATCCAGTAGGCACTTAATAAATGCTCATTGGTTGACTAACATAAACCTGGGAAAGACAGCTAATGCATTGGATCATAGGGTTTCTAAAAAGACCATACAACACTAAAAAAAAATATACAATGACATTCTCTAGGGATGATCACTTGTTAGGCATGCCATAACAGAGATCCCTTTGATGTATGAGTTGGACCTGGGAGCCCCTGAGGTCCCTTCCAAATCTTATCTTCTGTGATTCTGTTTTAACAAATGAACAAAATTATTTCTAAGTAGGACTGGTAAATACATCATTATGCAAGGTTTGCAGGCAGGTATGGGAGAGGCAGAAAGGTGCCACATAAAGAGCCCTGGACTCTGGCACAAATCCCAGGTCTGAGACCACAGGCAAAGTCATTTTCCTTGATTCAAGCCTCAGTTTTCCCACCTATAAAACTGATAGAATAATGCCTGCACTATTTACCCCACAGGGTGATATATAGACCTTAAAGCTTTATAGGGACAGAAGTCATTACGTTCACACATGAAAAATGTCCCTTTGTCATCTCTCAAATATCTGAAGGCTTCTGCAGACCTGGATATAAAGGGGAAGTTGAAGAACATTACTGTTTGAAAGCCACAGCCCCAGTGACGAATGGACTTGTCTCTGTGTCAGGGAGGGCTTTTTAATTATCTTTTTGAGGAGATGACAAAGATATCTTCACCTCCTTGGGTGACGTCTCCATTTGTTTTCTCTGAGCTGGAAGGTGGGGAATGGTTACTTAGCAGGTCTGGAAATATCCGAAGCACTCTGGACCTCAGAGAGGTCCCGTCTGCCTCTCCTGCTGACATCACAGTTCCACCTTGCTCATCCCCCACATGCTTCACCTCAGGATTCAGTGATTCCTGATCCTGGAGTGAGGAAGACCTCAGTTCAAACTGCCTCATGTAAGTAGTAAGCCTGGTCAATTAACCTCTTTCTGCATCAGATTCCTTGTCTATAAAATGCCAGGGAGGGACATCATGGTCATAAGGTCCATCCCACCTCTAAATCTATACCCCATCATTTGTACCTCTCATAATAACGTTACGTATATAGATCTGTCCTCATCTTCTCAAAGGCTTTTCATATTGCCTACCAAGTGTCAAACTCCTCTGCCTAGCATTCTGACATAATTATCTCATACACACAACACCATGCATTCTATGCTCCAGCCAGACCGGGCTCTCCTCTGGTCCCCAAACTTGCTCCCTACTGTCAGCCTCTGTTCATACTGGTCCTTGTGCCTGAAATGCCCACCCTCTCACCTTCTCTTCATCCACCAACATACCACCCTTCTTTTAGAGGTAAATTCATATACCACTACCTCCGAGAAGCCTCCTCCTCCTCCTCCTGAGCCATCCCCTCAGGCCTGATGCAGCACTTCTATGTGTGTATGTGTGTCTGTGTCTGTGTGCCTATGTGTGTGTGGCCAGGGTTGTATCTAGTATCACTTACAACACGCCTCTGTACATAATAAATGCTTAGTAGATCTTTGTCAAACGGCTGGATGAACACTTTCCCCAATCCCTACTCCCCAATCCTTCTGAGGGGCAGTTAGATAAAGCCCCAGCCCTAGAGCCAAGAAGATCTGAGTTCAAATCCAGCCCCAGACACTTCAAGTCACTTAACCCCAATTGCCTCCAAAACAAAAAGAAAAAATCCTAGCCCCAAATTTCCCATTCCAGGTGAGGCCCCCTCAGTTAGATGTCCGAAGTCCCCTATATCCCCATTACATGAAGAGCTGTCCTGTGGAAGAGGGCTTTGTCTGTTTAGCCTTCCAAGACGGAACTAAAAATAATTGGGGTGGGGCACAATGAGGAAAACTCAGCTTTTAAGTCAGAAAAAAACTTTCCAACAATTCAAGTTCTCTGTTTGTAGGGGGTGCTGCTGGGCTTCAAGGTGATGACTCAATGGGTATGTCGAGGGTCATGCTCATTCAGGCAACAGCAGCCAACTAGCTACCCACCCAAAAGCTTTGATTCTGTCATCTTCCTCCTCATATCTGTCCCCCTCCTCCCTGCTGCCCAAACCCTCAGGCCTTTATCCCAGATCCTTCCTTCTCACCCCACCAAATCCCACCATTAGATAATTGGTAGCCAAGACCCGTCCATCTTCTTCCTAAATAATTCTCACATACAATCAACTTGACAGGCATTTATTAATGACCTTCTGCGAGTGCTAAATAAAATCGTTGCTGACTGATCATTCTCCTCTTCCACCCTCCTGGCCACCACCTGTCAGACCCTCCTCAGTCCTGTGCTAGGAAACCTTCCTTCACAGGGTCAAAAATGGCAGAGGCCCACCTCCTTTAAGACCCAGTCAGAATCCTGTTCAGCATTCAAAACCTTTCATAGCCCACCTCCCCCTCTCCACTGTGCCATCTTCTTATACCTTACACACCATGCTTTGATCCAGCAACACCAGCCTCCTGGCTGTTCCTAGCATGAGACACTCCATCTGTCCATTCTGGGCCTATCCCCGCCCCGCAGGCCTGGATGCTCCCCCTCCTATTTTGTCCTTCAAATTCTGGCTAGAATCCCACCTTCTACAGGAAGCCTTTCCCAACCTCTCCCAATTCTAACAATCTCCAATTAACCTTTCGTTGCCATCTCCCTCATCAGACTGTCGGCTTTCTTGAAAACAGACCTGCTTCGCCTTTCTTTCAGCTTCACCTGTTTGCCAGAGAGAGAACAAGCCTTCTACCCAGGACAAATAAAGGCATCAGGCTGGTTTATTTATTTAATTTTTATTGGAACAGTAAATCGTCCCCCCACAGCAGGGGGTGGCGGAGGTTACAAGCTTGTACACAGCTTCATTTTGTTTGTTGAGGTCAAAACCAGTGCCCTAGAACAAACTTCCTCACCTAACGATTACTGTAAGAGCAGCAAACAGCTCAGCATAGAACAAAAGAAAATTTCTCAACCAAAGAAATGGTGCCTACAGTGCACTTCAAACAAGAAACATCTGTCTCTGACTCAATTGGTTCCCCGATGACTTCAGCCTGGTAACCAAACAGGGGCTGCAAAGTGGAGGGGCCCCCTGTTGTCCTGGGTAGGGGCGGAATGGAAAGGGAGTTGGGACCTTCCCTCACTTAGATGATTTCAACAAATGAGGCTGCATCTCCCCCCTTGCCCCTAACTCTTGCCTTTGGTCTGTGATGAGGGAATTTAAGGGGCAAGAGCAGTCTCCATTCCTGGGAGCTGGGGACTTGCCCACAGCTGGTCCCTTCCAAAACGCCAAGAGGGTAAGACGGGCCAAGTAAAGAGGTAAATTAATCTCTGGGGAAGCTTAGGGGCCGGCCGACCCCTTCTCTCTTCTGCTGGGGAAACACTAAATTCATTCTTGGCCCAGTGAAGTCCCACCTTCCCCTCCCCCAATGGGAACACACCTCTCCTCTGTCTTCTCTATCCCCAGCATGGCCATCCCTGGACCCCATTTTTCCCAGGTTAATCATCTGGAGTCAATGAGACTTCTAACATAACATTTAACTAGTGACTGTCAGCAACCTTTGGTGGCACCTGTTCCTTTGCCCCCTGGTGGTGCAGCCAGGTGGCAGGGCCAACACTCCCTGTATAGAGGGAGTGCCCTGAGGACCCGTCTGGGCACTCAGTTGGCCGGATCCTGGGGAGACGGCTGGCTGTGCTCACACATCACCCCCGAGTCCGAGACATCAGTCAGGGTGGCTGAAAGAGAAACAGAACAAGGAATGGGTTTCATTTTTGGTTTTGGTTTGAAAAAATAACATGATAGCATTCATCCCACGATTTGTCCCGATGCACCAGGCTAGTCCGAAGCAGGATCAGAACTCAGTTCTCGCCTCCCAGCCAGAGTTCTATCCACTAATCCTCTGCCTCTCTGGGGCGGGGCCCTGCCTCAATGGAGCTCCAGAGTCTGGGGATTCTTTCTGACAAATGACAAGGGATTTGGATAAATGGGTAACTTGTCTGCTTGAATTAGCTTGACCTTTTCTAGTACACAAAATTCTGAAATCAGAGTTGACAGGAAGCCAGTGGGTCTGTCAACAGGGATCTGTCTCTCTCTTTTACAAATCCTTTGGTCAGTTTCGGGGCAGGACCAGTCAACATACAGTAGGCACTTCATCAATGCTAGGTGACTCGGCTTCCCTTTCCCTGAGCTCCTGTCAGGCACAGGCCTCTGGATCCTCCTCCCCATCCCCTCAGTGGCAGCCCACCCAAGTTGGACCCCACTCACCAGTCGATTCTTTGGTGTCAGCCAGAACGTTTAGTGGGAGGGGAGGAGGGATATAGTGGATCCCTGGTAGAAAGCCCGGAGGGATGAACTGCGGCAGCGGTGGGTAGTAGCCTTGTCTGAAGTCTCCACTAGAATCCTGCATCTTTGAAAAAGAGACCAGAGCTGTGAGTCCTCACCAAGGTGGGGAGAGGGAAAGCCCGAACTCAGAGCTGCAGTCCATACCACAGACACTTGTCCCTCCCCCATCACTGAGCCACTGGGTCACACTGGGGGGGGGGGGGTGTATCTACCTCTAAAACAACTATGTCTCTTTTCTCTCCTCTCTTTTAAAAGGGTAGGGGGTGGGGCACACTTTGGAGGGGCAGCAGGTTGCCAGAGCTGTATAAAGGTGGAAGGATCTTGGACCAGAACAACCAAGCAAGGGCCCAGGTCCTCAACCTTCAAACAGCCCATCACACACCTTCCTCTGGGCTTGGACAAGCAACTTATAAAGTGATTCTGTCCCAAGCCATGAAGAACCTGCAGGTGTCGCCCAGTCTGTCCCCGGGACTGACTGCACTGTGGCAGGAGGCTTGAGGCTCTCTGAATAATGCAGCGCAGATCACTGAATGGAAGTAGCAGGCTTAACAAAGAGCTGGTCTAGCAAACCTGTCGATCAGACCCCCTGCTCCCAGAGCCGAGGGCTGCAGATAGAGCTGTCCCTGACTTGGCCCAGCTGCCTTCTTTGTGCTAAGACCCTCAAGATACCCCTCAGAGGGCCAGAAGCCACCTAAGGGGAGGGAAGGATTTTCGGGGGGGGGGGTCACCATGCTGCAGCATGGAGAGCACTGTGTGGTTGTGGGTGGATTCTGTGGAAGAGCTAATCAAGTCATAGCAGAGAAAACCGAGGGTCCTAGGATCCTACAGTGACATTCAGAAGGGACCTCAGAGGCCACCCAGTCTGATTCCCTCACTTTACAGATGAGGAAACTGAGGCCCAGAGAGTTAAGGGACTTGTCCCATCTCACACACCTAGGAAATATTAGAGGTGAGATTTGAATCCAACTCAACTCCACAGCAAGGGTTCATTTCATTGTATCACACTTACCCTTTTTCGAGCCTCTGCTCCTTCCTATAAAACTGAGTCATTTGGGGAGGTAGGAGGGAGTCAATCAAATCAACTTTGGCTTGGAAAGAGAACTCACTACTTCCAAGGTCAGCCTCGGTTGTCCCAGTCCCTCCGCAAGGGAGTCATTTTCCCTAAAGTCAAATCGGGGGAAACCAGAGAATGCCCGATCCTCTACTCACCAGCAAAGAAGAAGAGGTCCCTGCTCCGTGGTTGCTGGAGACATGGCGGAAGCCCCTCTGGAGGGGTATCCCTGGGGCAGAAGCAGAACCCCGGTAGCTGCCCAGTGGGAATGGGCGGTAGTGGTACATGTTGGCATAACCAGGATACACTTTAGACTGCTCTCTCTCCAGATATTCAGGTCCCATCACGCACTCTGGGGCAATGTTGGAAGGGTGCCCTGGATAAAGACAAGAACAAGGGGAAAGACAAAAAACCCTAGTTACCTACAAATGTAGTGAAGCTCTAAGACACGGGTACTAACTATCCAAGGACAGTGTTCCTAGGGGAAATTCACTTGACACAGAGCCCAAAGTTCGTTTACAAAGCATTTTCCTCCCACTAGATCTTTGAGGCCAAAGCACCCATCACATCAGCCCCCATTTTACAGTCAAGGAAACAAGAGTCCCATCAAAGCCTGGCCCAGGGTAGCTGGGATGGGATTTGAACCCAGGCCTTCTGGTTCCAAGTCCTAGCTTTTCCAGAACATTAGGGGTTGAAATTCCCATGTATGAACTTAATAAACTGATGGCATCACAGACACTCTGGATGGTATTTAGCCTGGCGAATGGATACCCGTGTTACCTAGAGCACGAGGTCGTAGTGGAAAGGGCTTCGTGCGTATCAAAGGTCTGGTACGACTTAAGGCACTGAAGAAAAGCCCCCCTCCCCCACTACTGCGTGGGAATTGTATCAAGTTGAGCGTAGTAGACAGAGCCCGGGAGGGAGGGGGAGGGGAGAGAGGAGGGGGAGGGGGAGAGCAGGAGGAGAAAAGGAGGGGGAGGGGAGAGCAGGAGGAGAAAAGGAGGGAGAGGGGAGAGAAGAGGAGGGGGAGGGGAGAGCAGGAGGAGAAGAGGAGGGGGAGGGGGAAAGGAGGACAAAAGGAGGGGGAGGGGAAGAGGAGGGGGAGGGGGAGAGCAGGAGGAGAAAAGGAAGGGGAGGGGAGAGCAGGAGGAGAAAAGGAGGGGGAGGGGAGAGCAGGAGGAGAAAAGGAAGGGGCGAGGAGGAGAAAAGGAGGGGGAGGGGAGAGCAGGAGGAGAAAAGGAAGGGGCGAGGAGGAGAAAAGGAGGGGGAGGGGAGAGCAGGAGGAGAAGAGGCGGGGGAGGGGGAGAGGAGGACAAAGGGAGGGGGGGGGAGAGGAGGGGGAGGGGGAGAGCAGGAGGACAAAAGGAGGGGGAGGGGGAGAGGAGGACAAAAGGAGGGGGAGGGGGAGAGGAGGGGGAGAGCAGGAGGAGAAGAGGAGGGGGAGGGGGAGAGGAGGACAAAAGGAGGGGGAGGGGAGAGGAGAGGGAGAAGGGAGGGAGGGGAAGCAGCCTACCTACTACAGAGTGACCTCAGGCCTGTTTCCCAGCCTGTAAAACCAGGGGGGGCCGCTACGGTCCGGAACCTCCCCCCCCAATACCACGTTTCCAAAGCCCGGAACTGCACCGAGACACTCGCACTAAATAAACCTGCCGCCCCCCCACGCTTGGGTCCACAAAGCCGCTTTTCCGCCCCCCCCACCTCGGTTCCCCCAGCTTCATCAAGGGCAGGCTCGGTCGGGCGCCCCCCCCCCGGCCCCGCACTGCTCCCCAGGGGACGCCTCGGTCCCTGCCGTCCGGTTCGGGGGAGGGGAGGGCAGACGGCAGACAGCCATCTTTCTAACCCAATCCTCTTTTTAGAAATGGGGAAACTGAGGCCCAGAGTTTGAAGCGGCCGGCCGCAAGGCGGGGAAAGGAGCGTTTTCTGGGGGGATGGAGCGAGGGGGGCCCGGGCCGCTCCCGAGTCACCGCCGGCCCCCTCCCTAAGGCGCAGAAGCGGCCCGCACGGGGCGTCCCTCGCGGTCACTAGGCCTCGCTCCAGCCCCGGCCTCCCCTGCCCTCCGTCCCCAGGGTCCCGCGCTCCCGTCGGGGGTCCTTACCGAAGTCGCCGTAGGGAGGGCTGGCAGAGGCCGAGGTGGAGGCGCTGAGCGGCGGCGGCGGCGGCGGGGGGGGCGGCGGCGGGGCCGGCAGGGGCATGGGCATGGGCAGCGGCAGCGCCCGCCGGGGCCCGGGCTTGAAGCAGCCGTCGAAGCCCCGGGCGCTGCCCCCCGCGGCCACCTCGACCCCGGGGCCGCCCCCGCCGTTGCCCCCGGGGCCCCGCTCGAAGAGCCCCGAGGGCCCCGGCCGGGCGCTCCCGTAGGGGCCTGCGCGGCCGTCGGGGCCGGCGTCCCCGGGCCCGGGCCCGGGCATGGGCAGCGGCATGGGCAGCGGACGGGCGCAGGGCGCGGGCCCCGGGCCCCCGAGCGGCTCGGCGGGCGGCTCGTCGGGCTCGTCGCCGTCGTGCAGCTGCCTCTTGAGCACCTTCTGCGCCGCCATGATCTTCTGGCGCTCCGTGATCAGGTAGCACTTCTCGCAGCTGCACTGCTTCCAGCGGCACTTGCCCACGTGGCCCTTGACGGGCACCAGGAAGCCGTGGTTGCGGCAGCGCGAGCACTTCGGGGTGCGCAGCATCTTGTCGGCCGCCTCCTTGGGGGGCTCCGTCTTCATGGCCCCGTCGCCCGGGCTGGCGGGCGCAGACGGCGGCGGCGGCGGCGTGGAAGGAGGCGGTGCCGTCGGAGGCTCCTGGGACTGGGGCGGGGGCCCCGCGTGCCCCGAGTGGCTACACTTGTAGCAAGGCGGCGCCTCCGCAGACCACTTGCACAGCAGCCCCTTCTTCGGGTGCAGCGGCCCCTGCACCCCGGGAGCCCGCGCAGGGGAGCCCCGCGCCGCCTGCGTGCTCCTCGGGGCCGGGCAGCCCGGGCACGCGCAGGCTCCGGCCTCCTGCTCGGTCAGCGGGGGAAACTGAGGCCCGGCGCGCTCCGCCTCCGCCGCGTCCGGGCCGGAGGAGTGCATCGCGCTCACCTCCAGGCTGCGGGAGCTGGCTGCGGCATGGGGGACGTCCGGGTGGGGGAGGGGAGGGGAGGGGTGGAGCCCTCCTCCCTCTGCCAGTCTGGGCCGCGCATCCCCCTCCCCCACCCTCGGCCCAAGTTAGGAAACCTCTTCCGCCTGGGAGCTCTGGAAGGGCCCGTGAGGCGCGCACCCCAGGGGGCACGGCGGCTGGGCCCGGTGCAGAGGAGCGCGGGTGCAGGCCTCGAACCGCCCCGGCCCTCGCTAGGCTTGCCCCTCCCTGCTGTGTGGGACAGAGGCGTGGCACCAGACGGCCCCCAGGCCCTGCCCAGAGCAGCCCTGGGGCGTCCATCTTGGACCCAGAGAAGCCTTTCCGCCATCGTTACGCCACGAGCACTGAGTAGGCGCCTACGGTGTGCAGGCAGTACACATGCGTGTGTGCATGTACCTGTACGCACAGTCATACGCATGTATGTATAAATAATATGCATGAAAACATACATTTATAAAAATACGTGGCAGAGACGGAGTCGGTAAAGGAGATACAAAACTAAGATTTGCAAAGAGAGGAACGGGGCAGCTCAGGACTGGTTATCCTTTCTTAATTTTTATTATAATGTTTAGATTTAGGTTTATTTCCTCTTCTTTATTTGACTCTGTCCGTCCGTCCCTCCGTCTGTCCCTCCGTCCGTCCGTCCGTCCGTCAAGCCCGCCGAGCGCCCAGGCCTCTCAAGCGTCCGTCCATCCTCGAGCGTTATCCCCGAACATTAAAGGAATTCGAGGTCGAAATCCCTCAGCCCGGCCTGGTCCCGGCGGGAATCCCCAGGCTGAGGCCCGGCCTCGGAGCAGGGGGAGGGGCGGGGGAGGGGTGACGAGGACCCCTGCTGTTACTGGCGCTGACAGGGAGGGGGAGGGGGGCAGTGAGTGACGCTCGGGGTAGTGCTCCAGGAGGGGGGGGCCGGGGAGGGCGTCCGGCGAGAGGCAGCCCCAGGTCGGGCCCTGACCGGGCAGGGGTGTTGAGGGGGAGGCTCTAGGTCACCCCTGGCTGCCTAGCCGAGGGGACAGAGAGGATGGGCACCTTCAAGGGCAGACCCGGCCTCGCAGCATCCCTGAGCCAGGAGGGGGCCCAGAGTCTAGGCCAGCCCCTTTAGCACATCTCCCTTGGTCCTTCCCACGTGATAACAGCCCTCTGGCCTCTGGATTTCTGACTCTTTATCTACACTTTTTCCTTGTACTTCTCACCTTCTGCCTTGCATTACAAGTCCTTGGGTCCTTTATCTTATCCCATTCTTCTACCCCTTACACTGAGCAAGTCTTCCCACCTGCTGAATAAGTATTTCTTGAACTGGATTTTAATTCTTCTCATAGAAGGGTAAAATCAGAAGGTGACTTGGAAATTGGATTCCACCCTTCTTTCACAGATGAAAACTGAAGTGTGGGTAGTTTCATTTTTACCTTTGTAGCTCCAGCTTGTAGCACTCTCCACAAAGTAGCCTCTTGAATATGCTTGTTGACAGATTGATTGGCAAATTTCTCAAAACCTGAAAGTCGGTGCTGGTGGGGCTGCGAAGAAACAGGCATACTCTTTTGTTGCTGGCGGTATTGCAAACTCAGAACCTTTTCAGAATAAAACCTGGCAGTTTATAGGAAAGGTTACAAAAGTAATCATCCCCTTTGACCCAATTGTTTCTTTTTGAAAAATAAAAATAAGAGTCCCAAGATTTCCATGGCAGGACTGTGTGGCCACAAAACCAGAAAACTCCACCTGGAAGCAACCCAGACATGTGACAGTGAGGGAATGAGTGAATACATGGCGGTACCTTGGTGTAATGGGAAACTGTAAGTCAATTACATGTATGAGGATACAAGGAAATAGACAGAGAAACAGAAGAATGAAGTCCGCGTTAATTTCAGTCATCTAAGAGGGAAAGTGAATTAGTATGAATGGAGAAAGAACCCTGATAAAGATCTAGGGGGAGGGAAAGACGGACAAGTCATGATGTTTTACAGGCTGAATTTCACTTATTTAAGTTGCAAAACAAATTTAAGTTATTGCATGCATTGTTTAGGTTAAATATTAAGGGAGAGGAGCCAAACCTGAGATAATATGGATACAGGGAACTCCCAGGTAAGAAAACTCCCTCTACTCATGCAGGTCAGCATTTTCTCTGCAACTGAAGTGTTAGGAAGATGCGCGAATCCCTGAGCATTAAATGACTTGCCTAGGGTCTCACAGCCCCTTTGTGTCAGTCAGAATTTGAACCCAACATCTGAACACATCTTCCTGCTTCCAGTGCCACCTCTCTAACCACCATTTTAGTAAGTCATTTTTCCAAAATGTAAGGAAGAAGGAATTGGATGGTGAGAGAAGAAAGGATTTGCCTTCCCTCGCTACAAATTTCTCCCATGTTGACTCCATGGGTTTCAGGAAAATGTGTCATATGGCGGTGTGAATTTTCATTGCACTTGGAGAGTATTAATGAACAACTAATTAAAAGACTCCAAAATTTCAGGGTCTGAATGGGACTCTGAGCAAGTCACTTCATGCTGTTTGCCTCAGTTTCCTCATCTGTAAAATGAGCTAGAGAAGGAATGGCAAATCACTCCAGCGTCTTTGCCAAGAAAACCCCAAATGGGGTCACACCGAGTCAGACGTGACTGAAAAATGAGTGAGAAACAACAATAAAGTGTTTCACAACCAGCTTTCCCAGCAGCAGGATCTAGTTCTAATGAACCCAGCTCACCCAGTCTCTGACATTCTGAATACCCAACGCGACAGGCTTTGAAATGTCAGTCTACTCCTGTAGGAACCAATAGTGGAGTGGAAACCAGAGGACCTGGGCTTAATTCTATCTTGGGTGCCTTAGATGGGTCTTTTCTCTTTCTGGGCTTTAGTCTCCTTGTCTGGAAAATGAGAAGCCCAGACTAGATGCCCTCTAAGTCCTCCCTAGTGGGACCATTCACAGATATTTTGGAGAACTCTAGGAGGAGTTACTTCGTTTGTGATGGTCACCAGTTAAACCTGGTGTAGAGGTGAGAGCTCCAGAGTTGTGCTACCAGAAGACCTGAAATCAAATCCTGCCCTTGCTCCTTACTAGTTGAGTGACCATGGGCAAGTTCTTTAACCTCTTTTGAAGTCATCCTCTTCAACAAAACAAGTAAAATTGGGGATTCTTCATTTGGGCGTCCAAGATTGATTATTCAGTGTACTGTGTTTAAGCTGAGGGTCAGAGTGGACCAGACCTTGAGAGGTCTTTTTTCCAGCTTCAGAAAGAAAATATGTTACTCCTGAGTCTCTTCAGCTCAACATGTAGAAAAGCTTGTACCTTCATTGTGTCCCTATCCCTAGCTTACCACACCAGAGACTTTGGGAAATTTCCCCTTAGGTGAGATTATGCACTCTCTCTCTGTCTCTCTGTCTCTGTCTCTGTTTCTCTCTGTCTCTCTGTCTCTGTCTCTGTCTCTGTCTGTCTCTCTCTCTCTCTCCCCCCCTCATATCTTTGAACCTCTCTCCCCATGGGACAACTCTTTCATTCTGTGTATTATCTAGCGTACTCTCCTCTGCATAACATCTATAAGTTCTGCCTAATATTGGCTTTAATAGATGAGTTTATTTTCTATCTGCTATGTGTGCTCTCTGTGAAACTGGCATTTGGGAGGAAGGGAGATAAGCCTTGAAGTATAGATGTAGAGCTTGGATGCTTTTCCCCTATTGAAGGATAGGGATCAGAGCACAGCTTGAACCTAAACATTATTTCCCCTAGTATTTAGAGTTATAACTCTAGCCTAGTAACCCTTCTCTAAGGAGAGGAGAGTGGTCAGCCTTGTGGCCCCAATTTCCTATTCCCCTCCTGACAGGAATCAAAGTCTTCCTTAGGGAAGGGTGGGTGGAAAAGACCCCAGAGATATCTATTCACATCTCCCTGAAAGTCACACTAGACAGACTGATGTGGAAACACATAATCTAAATGGGCAACGCACACATGCCCTCCCCTCAGAACAGATGCCCCCTGAGGACAGGGACAGTTTTTCCTTTCTTAGCATCTTTTGCACTACAAGGAAATAAAATAAAGTCAATGAAATATTTCTAAAGTATTTCACAGAAGAGAGCAGCAGAAAGTTCAGAAGGATACAGAAAAGCAAGGCACTATTCAAATTATCATAGATTTGTTTTTTGGTTTTAAAACAAAAGTTTTATAGTTTTCATATTTTAATTTATATTATGTGTTTATAAATATATTTATTAAATGTTATATATAAATAATATATAAATATTGAAAACTATAGTTTTTATAGTTTTCAAGCAAAAGTCACCGTCTGTGACAGATTCAAGGTTTCCTGCTCTTTGTTTATGGAAATGAATGTTTGTTAATGTTCCACAAGTTCACAACAAAAAAAATAAAGTTTTGCAAAAAAAAAAATGCATTTTCTTGCAAGCTGTTTCTTCTTTCACGACATAACTAATATGGAAATAGATTTTATATCATTGCATGTGTAGCCTATATCAGATATGTATGACCTAAATTAACCCTATGATCAAAGTCTCCTTAGGTGAGATCGCGCTCTCTCCCTCTCTCTCTCTCTCCCTCTCTCTGTCTCTCTCTCTCTCTCTGTGTCTCTGTCTCTGTCTCTGTCTCTGTCTCTGTCTCTCCCTCTCTCTGTCTCTCTCTCTCTCTCTTAGTCTTAGTGAGCGGGGAGAGAGAAAATTTGGAGCTCAAAATTTTATAAAGATGAATGTTGAAATTGTCTTTATATATCATTGGAAAAAATAAAATACTATCAATTGGTGAAAAAACCCCAAAATTTTTTAAAAAGAGAAAATTTGCACACACAAAAAAAGCAGATCCCCTCTTGGATTGAAAGGATGGACCCATGTGACCCGCTGAGGGCTTTTTGGTGCCCTGCATCATGTCCCATACTGGCTAAGGAGGGATGATGGGGTTTGACCAAGTAATAAAAATAGTCAGCATTTATGTAGTACCTACGATGTATCAGGCACTATGCTGATAATTTTACAATAGCACTGGGAAGTAGATGCTGCTATTATCCCTGTTTTACAGTTGAGGAAACTGAGGCAAACAGAGGTTTAAGTGTCTTGCCCAAGGTCACATAGCTAGCGTCTAAGGCTGGATTTGAACTCGGGTCTTTCTGATTCTAGACCTAGCACTCTATCCATTTCACTGCCAAACTGCGTTTTTTCAGTCTTTATTATTGCAAAACTGTTAATGTATTTATGAAAAAATGGCAAATACAAAGAAAATAGAGAAATCTAGAGCAATCTTTGAGAAGTGAGGGAACGCAAAAATAAATAAAATAAAGCGACCAAAAGACCCAAAGGAAAGAGTCTTTTCTACATGCAGTGGCGTAAGGCAAAGTAAATTAGAATGAATGGACAAAGTAACCAGGTAAAACCTTAGAAGAGGGGACTGAGCAGCTATTATGACATTGTGTGTGTGCGAAAATTATTATTTAGATGTTATAGTAACAAAGCAAAGTTATTGTGGTAGTGTTTAATATTGAGTTTATACTAAATCTTGCGAGTCTGTGTATTCACCATTCCTTGGCTGGAGACAGGACGTAGCTTCAAGTATCTAAAATCATTTGAAAGGGGGGTGAGGTTTACTCTGCTTGGTCCCCAGGGGGCAAGCCTGGGAGCACCTGGAGGAAAGCTGTTTAGGCTTGATACCAAGTTATACTTTTTGCCTATGAGAGCCATTGTGAAGTAGAATGGATTGCTTGAGGAGGTGGGGGTTCCCCGTCGTTAAGCAGAAGCAGGACCACTTAAAAACATTTTTTCTTTCAATTAACAGGCATTAATTTTCTCTCCTTTCTACTTCCTCCATTTGGGGGTGAGGTGGGGGAAAAGAAGACCCTTGTAACAGTATACTGAGTGAAGCAAAATAAAGTTTCCTGTTGGCTGTGTCCACATCAGGAGCCCACCACCTCTCTGTCAGGAGGTGGGCAACCTGCTTCGTCATCTCCTCTAGACTCATGGCTGGTCATTGTGTCAATCCAGCCTTCAATCTTCCACAGTTGTTTGTGTTTATAAATGTTGTTACTGGATAAGTCATCCTTCTGGCTCTGCTCACTTCCCTCTGAATCAGTTCATAAAGTCTCCCCAGGTTTCTCTGAACCCAGCCCCTTCTTCATTTCTTATAAGATACTGGCATTCCATCCCATAAACAGACCAAGATTTGTTCAGTCATTCCCCAGTGAATGGGCACCCCTCACTTTCTAGTCCCTTGCTGCAACAGGAAGAGTGGCCATAAATATTTTTGTACCTATGGGTCCTTTACCACTTCCTTTGATCTTCTTGGACCATAGATCTAGTACTGGTCAAAGGGTATGCAGGATTTAGTGACTTAGGAGGTCCTAGTTCCAAGCTGCTTTCCAGAATGGTTGTCCACACACAGCGGGGCCTGTTGTCTGGCAGCCTCTCCAGCACTGGTTATTTTCCTTTTGTTGGATAAGCACATGCTGAGTATGTTGTAGAAGGGGATTAATCATTTTAATTGTAACTTAGTTTGTTATAATTCACTTTATCTTATTTTACTAATTTATCACGATTAATTTAATTGTAACGCTCAACAATCCAGGTTCTAACCTCGTCATTCAACAGTAACTGTTCCCTGCAAAGTTACCACTGACCTCTTAACTGCCACATCTAATGACCTTCTCTCCCCCTTATCCTTCTTGACCTCTGTGCACCCTTAAACATATCTATTACCCTCTTCTTCAGGGAGACAGAGTATATATATAAATAATAAGCGTTTGTTAGCAATTACTTGCTCAGTTAATTTGATCAATGTAACTAGCCAGGCAGGTGAATTCAGTTTTTTAGATACTTTTTGGAGGGAGGAATGAAAGATAATGCAACAATGCTATAACAGGTCACAGGCAATGTAAAAAGAAGAAAAAACAAATTGCCCCTGATTTCAACTCAAGAGAGTTCTCGATTCGAATCCCTCCCTCTTTCTTTTGTGGCTTTGCTTAGTGTTTAATTCCTGTTCCTATTTGGATATTTCCGTTGAATGTTGATATGAGAGTGAGCAGGTGAGCAAGAAATCCAGGTAGGCTGGAATGTAGAGTCCAAGAGAGGGAGACAAACATAGTGAGGCTGGAAAGGTAGGTCAAATGAGGGCTGTGGAAGGCTTAAAACAGAAAGGCTTGTATTTGATCCCAGAGTAACCAGAGTACATTGAACAGGTGCATGACATGATCAGACCTGCAGTTTAGGAAAACCACTTTGTAGCAGGTGGAGAGGATGGATTGGAATGGGAGGAGACCACTTAGGAGGGTATTGTGGCAGTATAAGGGCCTGCACTCGCAGAATGTTTTCCTTACACAACCTGTGAAGCACACAGTGTAATGACCTCCATTATACAGATGAGAAAACTGAGGTTCAGAGACAGGAAGTGAGTTTTCCACTCTGATAGACGGACAAGTCTCAGATCTAGGCTTCAAATCCATGTGTGTCTAGACTCCAAACCCAGCTTCTTTTCCATTGCAGTAACATTGCCTGTTGAATCAAGTGCATGCCCCTTAGGTCTAGCATTCAAGGCTTCCCACAGTCTAGCCCCAAATGTTCTTCGAAGCCCCAGGTTCTTCATCTGTAAAATGAGGATCATCACATCCCTCAGAGTTGTTGTAAGGCTCAAGGAGAGTGTAACCCAGCTATATTGCTACTAGGACTGTATCCCCAAGAGATCATAAAAATGGGAAAGAGTCCCACATGTACAAAAATATTTATAGCAGCACTCTATGTAGTTGCCAAAAACTGGAAGTCAAGGGGATGCCCATCAACTGGGGAATGACTGAATAAATTATGGTATATGAATGTAATGGAGTACTATTGTGCTATAAGAAATGATGAACAAGAAGACTTCAGGGAGGCCTGGAAGGACTTATATGATCTGATGCTGAGTAAAAGGAGCAGAACCAGGAGAACTTTGTGCACAGCAACGACCACAGCGTGCGAGAGTTTTTTCTGGTAGACTTGGAGCTTCGTAATAATGCAAGAACTTATAAAAAAAAATCCCAATAGTTTTCTAAGGCAAAATGCCTTCCACACTCAGAGAAAGAACTATGGAATTCATTCACAGAATGCAGCAGATCATGTTTGTGTGTGGGTGTGCTTGTGTATTCTGTTTTGATTTGTTATACGATTTCTTCCATTTATTTTAGTTTGTCTACATAGTGAAAACGTATTCAATAGGAAAGTATATGTAGATCCTATATAGAATTGTATGCCGTCCTGGGGAGGAAGGGGGTAGTGGGGGGTAGGTGTGTGGGGGGGGTTAAAATCTAAATTTTATGGTAGTGATTGTAGGACATTAAAAAAAAATAAAATTAAATTAAATTTAAAAAAGGAGAGTGTGGAAACAGAGCCTTTTGTAAACTTTAAAGAACCAGAGAAATAGTGATTATACTTGTCATAACTATTCCTTTATCTCCTACTGCTCTCCCCCTGCCCCCGTATGTTATATTCAGATCCAATTGGGTTCCTCTTTCCTACTTTCCTACTTCATTCCTTCTTTTGCCCATGCTGTCTTTGACTCCTGGAATGTCCCCTCCTTCCTTGGCTGCCTAGCCAATTTCTACTCATCCTTGAGGTCACCTCCTCCAAGAAGCCTTTTCTGAGCCTCTTGGTTCTGGCCACGAAGGAGCTTGAAATCTCATGGCAGGTGGGGAATCCTGAGGATGGAGATAAGACATGTACCTAATGGTAAATCGCTGAACCGTCATTCAGTTCTAGGCCTTCTCCCTCAGCCTCTGTCATTCATATGGAGGCTCAAACCCTGGTCCTGTCACTTTTCACTTTAGATCACTTTAAGATCACTTCTCTGAGCCACCTTTTACTCACCTCTGAAATGGGCATCTGTCTAATAAGGGGGATGGACTAGCTCTAAGTCATCGTGTGACCCTGAGAGACTAGTCATTTAATCTCTTTAAATCAGGCTCTGCCACTTTATCGAAAAATGTAGGTGTTTCAGGCACATATGGAGAAATGTAGACATATACACTCTGGGGGGTTCTTATCCCAAGTTTCACTAGCACTGAGGAGTGGGGTCCCCAGTAGACCCTCCCACCCAGGGTTCTAGGGCTAACCCTGAGGTTTATGGGTTTTCTCTAAAAAAATGCTACTGGCTGAGTCATCCTCAGGTGTGATGGTGACCCTGAGTTCTTCAATAAGGCAGCAACAGCAACCACTCACTAGGTGCTTACTGCGCTCTTGGCACTGCGCTTCACACTAGGGATACAGAAACAAGCAAAGACAAGGGCAATCCTTGACCTCAAGCAGCTTACAATTGAAGGGGAGAAGAATATACAAATAGCCATGCGTTGTTTGTGTGTGTGTATATATATGTGTATATATGTGCGTGTGTATGTGTATGAATGCATGTGCATGACACACATATATGTTTGTGTGTATATGTGGCATATATTTTTATATATGGTAAATTACAGGAAATTTCATAGGAAAGAGCTTATAAAAAGGTGAGATTTTAGCTCAAACTTGAAGGAAGCCAGTTGGGAGGGATGAGGAAGGACAAGATTCCAGAGAAAAAGCTGGGAGTCTGCAGACTGAGGGTCTCGTCCAAGGAACAGCAAGGACCAGAGTCCCTTGACCTGGGGGTCTTACAAGTGACTTCATCAGAAAGCTGATGAAAAGAAAGCCCATCTCTGAGCACCAGAAAAACCAAGGATGATCTCAGAGAACAAGACAATAAAAAATACCCTTTTTCTATTCTAAGAGAGACTGGGGACGAGGAGGGTTAAATTTGGTAAGCTGGCCATAGTCACCGTATAGAATGTTGTTGCTGAACTGTGTAGCTTTGTTTCAAGAGAGAACTGGGGGCGGGGGAGGAGGGGAAGGACATTTCCAGAAATGACAGTGATGTTTGGGCACAAGTCATGAAAAACTCATTTTAAAAACAAATTAAAACAAAAGATTTGGTTGGACAAGATATTTGTTCATGTACCCTTCTAGTTGTCAGTTCTATGACTCCTGACTCTTCTAATACACTGACTTTTTTAATAGAAATAGTTCCATCTTTATTCTCATGCGGGGCCATTTCTCAGTAAAGGATCTTATTGACTGAAAGAAAAAGTTAAGCCTCTCCTATACCTGTTCTAAATGCACCAGAATCTCCTAAAGCCCGAACAGAGTCCAAGGGCAAATGATGTAAAAGTTACATTATATACGCTGTCCCAAGACCCATAATAATGTTAAGTACTCTGGGAATTTAATCAAACTTATTTAATTTATAACTTTCTCCCTCTAACTGCAGGTGGAAATTTATGATGGTGGTAAATGCTCTGCCCACTCCTCCCCAAAGCAATCACTTCAAGCCGCGAGAAGCCAGTGGATTTGTTGGACCCATTTTTCATTTGGGCACACAGGGATCACTTGACTTTCCACAGTCCTTTTCTTTAAATATGGCTAGACTTACTTTGTTTAATGAGGTTTGGGGCTGTTGCTTTTTCCTCTCTTTAACTTGCGAGATAAATATTTATTTCCAGTCGCTCCCAAATTGGCACAGCTTGACAAAATCATTTCAGCTGAAGGCTGGGCGTTGTTGTTACCAATCTGCCGGGGCAAAACAAAACTAAAAGGCCCATATCACATCAGAATGATGAGTCTGAATAGGATGAATAACTCTCATAATACCTTCTCTCTCCCTCGGGCCCATCAGGAACCTCCTGGAGTGGGAACCGTTTTAAACGCTTTGCAAATATGTGGCTTAACATGACTATGAGAAGGTAGGATCCGTTAAATGAAGAGTTAAAATTGTGCATCCAGGACCCCTCCTCACATGTGGCTCCTCTAATCCACGTCAGTTTGAGGCACATCAGGACTTGGGGTCAGCAACCACGGAGAACCACAGTTCATGAGCCCCAAATGGTGCGTTTCACTAACCAGCCAAATAGAGTACACATTAGTTCAAAGCAAAAGGCATTTAATTAAACAGCACAACCACATAAGTGACAAAGAATATTGCCCCTCGTACCCACAGGAGTGGCCAGAGAAAATGCCTGGATTGAAGCTGACAAGAAAGTTCAAGACTGGAAAGGTCTGAAGGGACTTTAAAAGGCAGACAAAGAGTTTTATATTTGATCCTGGAGATAAGTGGGAACTACTGGTGATTATTTTTATTATTAATTTATTTGTTTTCATTTTTCTACAGTCACTTCCATAAGTCTTAGATTTTCTCCCCCTCCCTCCCCACTTCCTTCCCAAGAGAGCGTGCAATCTTACATGGGTTCTACACATACATTCTTATTAAACACATTTTCACATTAGTCATTTGCATAGAAGAATTAAAATGAATGAGGGAAACCATAAGAAAAAACAAACCAAAACAAAACATAATACAAGAGAAAATATTCTACTTCATTCTGCATTCCAGTTCCATAGTTGTTTCTCTGGATGTGGATGGCATTTTGCCTCAAGAGTCCTTTGGAATGTTTTAGGTCCTTGCATTGCTGTGAAGGGCTAAGTCTACCAGAAAAACTCCTCACACACTGTGGTTGTTACTGTGTACAATGATCTTCTGGTTCTGCTCCTTTCACTCAGCATCAGTTCATATAAGTCTTTCTGATGAGGGCTGGAAGGGGATGGAAGATCCCCACAAAGATCAGGGTACCAGGGGCAGGTCGCCTGGAATGAATTGGCAGACTCAAGCATTATTGAGGTCAAGGTAAAGATTTATTATGCTTTTCAGTGGGTAAGAGTTCTTAGGGAACCTGCAACCTTAGAGGGGCACAGTTAAAGTTTATATAGGATATTCTATAGTAATACGTGTGCCAAATATGCTAACTAGGTGTTTTGGGATGGGATTAGGGAGTGGTTAAAGAAAGGTTAGTTTTTAATGGAACATGCACTTTGGGTATCTGTGACGCAGGTATTTTACCCAGAGTTCATCAGGAAATAGCCCAAGGTGGAGCTACATGGAGATATGGTTTTAGGCCTGAAACATCACTAAGTCAGCTGACAGGGTTAGGGCTGACTCAGGAATACCAGATTGCTCTTATCAATGTCTTGTTAGACAAGATAAATGTATGGGAGTATACGTATGTCTAAGTCTAGGATACATATGATTGGTCAGTGAATAGTAAATTTCGTGATGACCCAGTGCACAGCCCATTCAGCCAGTACACAGCTGGTTCAGACTAATAAGTCCTATAGGTGCAGCTGGCTGCTCTATCAGGAAGGAAGATAACAGTTGTTGCTGGGGCAGGCAGTGTCCTTGGGCTGGGGAGAAACTGCCTGGGATAGTGTTTTGAGGCTAGAGAGAAATGTGATTTTAGAATTGGGGTCCAAGCACATGCACCCAAGCACCCCATCACTTCGAGGCCTCTCTGAAGTCTTCCTGTTCATCATTTCTTATAGTACAATAGTATTCCATTACATTCATATACCACATCTTGTTCAGTTATTCCCCAATTGATGGGCATCCCCTTGATTTCCAGTTCTTGGTCACCACCAAGAGAGTTGCTATAAATATTTTTGTACATGTGGGACCCTTTCCCATTTTTTATGATCTTTTGGGGATATAGTCCTAGAAGTGATATTTCTGGGTCAAAAGGTGTGCACATTTTTGTAGCCCTTTGGGCACAGTTCCAAACTGCTCTCCACAATGGTGGGATCAGCTCACAGCTCCACCAGCAATGAATTAGTGTTCCAACTCTCCTACATCTTCTCCAACATTTATCATCTTCCTGTTTTGTCATGTTTGCCAATCTGATAGGTGTGATGTGGTACCTCAGAGTTGTTTTGATTTGCATCTCTCTAATCAATAGTGATTTAGAGCATTTTTTCATATGATTATAGATGGCTTTAATTTCTTCCTATGAAAACTGCCTGTTCATATCCTTTGACTATTTATCACTTAGGGAATGGCTTGTATTCTTATACATTTGACTCAGTTCTCTATTTTAGAAATGAGGCCTTTATCACAGACACTAGTTGTAAAAATTCTTTCCCAGTTTTCTGCTTCCTTCCTAATCTTGGTTGCATTGGGTGTGTTTGGGCAAAAACTTTTCAATTTAATGTAATCAAAATTATCCATTTTGCTCTCCATAATGTTCTCTATCTCTTGTTTGGTCAGCCACTGGAATTTATTGAACAGGAGAGTGACATGGTCAGATTTGTGCTTTAAGAAGACAGCTGAGTGGAGGCTGGACTGGAGGGGGAGAGACTGAGGTAGGCAGACCCACCCTCAGCTATTGCAATAGTCCAGGTGCCAGGGGATGAGGATCTGCACCAAGGTGGAGGCAGGGTCAGAGGAGAGAAGGAGCAGATACTAGACATGTTACAAAGGTAGAATGGACAGGACTTGCCTTGACCTTTGGTGTCCTCTGCTGAACTCCACAGAGTATGTCATTGGATGCTGCTGAGCAGGGCTTGTCCCCAACTCTTCTTTCTACTCCAATGCTGTGTGCTGATGTTTTCTGCTATCCTCTGCTGTTCCTTGGCAGAGGTCTGCCATTCTCTTTACTTTGATAACCTCAGGGACCATCTTTACCTCTTCTGGGAGGGAACTTTCTACTGCAACTCTGCTCAACCAGCTAGCTATGGAAGCCAGTAGGCATTTTAAAGTCTGTCTTTTGAATTGCTTTTCTCTGGCCACCTTGGGACTCTTCATGCCAGTCTGTTGTCTGATTTATAGTTAGAAAATCACTTTCAACCCATCATACCACTGGTTGTCAACTGGATCCTTTTAACATATATCAGGGAATTCACTTGGAGCAAAACATAAAGGACCTGTGTGAAGATGGGGTGACAAGGTTGTTCTCAACCCCCATTATGCTGTGCAGGTCAATTTAGCGTAAGTCCAAGAGTCAGGTGGAGGTATGTCTGCCAATGACAAAATCTCTGGTCTCCCTGGACAAGCTTGAATTTAGGAGTTAGTGATTTTCAGTTCTTGTGCCTTTTGCTCTAGAAGGCCAATATCTGGAATATTGTGTGAGTGCCAGGTTTCATGAAGGACAGTGATAAAATAGATAGCATTCGGAGTACTTGGGCTGGGATTGGAAAGGACCTTGGGATCAGAACGTGAGAGGATTGGCTGAAAGGACCAGAGATGTTGGTCTGGGTACAGTGAGGTCTAGAGGTGCATCAGAGTCATTTCCAAGGGTTCTTGGACACTTGGACTTAGGCTTGGACTGTTTGGCCCCAAAGGGCAAAAGTGCAGCAGCAGAAGAGGTTTCAGAGAGGGAGGTTCAATAGAAGAAATAAGAAATAGGAGGAAGGGGCACCTCCAGGGCTTGTGGGTTTCTTCTGTTTGGAGGTCTTAGTACACAAAAGATAGTTCAGGATAGTCACCAACCATTTATCAAGGGTGGGGGAGCAGTTAGGTTAGTTTGGGGTGGGGAATAGACTTAACTAGGGTAAAGGGTCTCTTTGGGACTTGGGAGTGACACACAATTCCAGCTCATTCAAAGAGAGAATTTCCGAATCTTCTCGCAGCAGACTCTAGGGATGCGTAAACTGGAAATCTAGGGACATGTTGGATGACAGGCTTTTTTCACACGTCTGCAGTTCCAGAAGGCTGAACAGGGAGCTATGGTGTCTGGAATAAGAGGGTGAGGTGGTGGGAGGCAGGTTTAGGTTGGATGTATAGAAAGAAAAATCTAACCTGAAATGTCCAAAAGCCAGGTTCCCCTCCCTGGAGGTCTGTCCCTGAAGTCCTGCCAGTGCTAAAGGAGTCCTAGAAACGGAAGGTCGGCAGCTGGGGGGTGTGGGCACTGAAGAGACACCAGATGCAGGTGGGGAGCACGAAGCCAGGCCCCCATTCTTGCAGCAACCAAGCTTATTCAAAGAACAAGAGCTATTTAAAAACAAAAAACAAAAACCCCCAAGCCCTCTCCTTTCCTGCACTTTTAGAGCTGTTCTCATCACCAGCCAAGAAGAAAGCTGAGCTAGAGCAGGGAGGACCATTAAGCTGCAAACAAAACTTAATTCACAATAATGGGTCATTTAACTTCAAAGCACTTTCAGGAGGCACAGAACATAAACTGGCCAGGTTTCAAACTGCCTGAAGGTGCTCCTGTCGTCGTGGTGAAAATTCCATTCCCCACAGGAGTCTCTGCTTGCATCTGTTAGAGAGATCTGCAATAATGTTTTCTTTTTGTTTTGTTTTTTTTTTACACTGAAGAGATAAGATACTCTCTGGGACTTCACCCCCAGGCCCCTGACCCCCTTGGAGGCCCGTCCTCCAGAGCCCACCAACCTTCCCCCTCTGCCATGTTCATTTGAGGTTTTCCTACAATAGAAAGTGAGTTCCTCGAGTGCCAGAGATTTTCTTTTTTCTTGCCTTTGTATCCCCAGGGCAAGGCACACAGTAAACACTTAATAAATGCTTGTTGATTTGACTTGTTGACTACAGAATGGCCAATGGATTCTTCCTTTGTCTTCCCTCTCCTAACTCTTTGTGAGTCTCTCCACTGCCTTTGGGCTATGCTCTCACTCTCACTGTTGAGACAAGGCCTTTTCGATTCCGGCTAAATCCTGCCCCCCACCTCCACCCCCATTCCTGGAGAGCCTGTCCCTAGGCGCAAGCGCCCACCAGGGGCATTGGGTCGGCACAGCTAAGGTGGCACCTTGCCACCTCCAAACAGAGACAGGAAAGGAGAGGCCGCCACCTCAACACAGCGATCTGGGAGATTTGTTGTATTTTCTGACCACCCTCTAGCTGTGTGACCCTGGGCAAGTCACTTCTCCCTGTTTACCTCAGTTTTCACACCTGTAAAATGAGCTGAAGAAGGAAATGACAAACCAGTCCAGTATCTCTGCCAAGAAAACCCCAAATGGGGTCACAGAGTAGGACATGAGTGAAGAACCACAAAGGTATTCACAGAATCCCAAGCCTGCAAGTTGATCTTAAAGTATTGCTGTTGAGTAACCTCGGTTGTGCCCTCCTCTTTATGACCTCAGTTGGGGTTTTCTCAGCAGAGACACTGGAGGAGTTTGTCATTTCCTTCTCCAGCTCATTGACAGATGAAGAAACTGAGGCAAACAGGGTGAAGTGACTTTTCCAGGGTCACACAGCTAATAAGCGTCTGAGGCCGGATCTGAACTCAGGAAGATGAGTCTTCCTTGTTCCAAGCCCGGGGCTCTGTGCACTATGGCTCCACTTAGCTGCTCATATTATTTCTAGGATTAGGAAATAATGAGAGAATACCAAAGCCTGCAGTTTACTTTATGAAAAGCTCAAAAATGGCAGAGGGAGAACTTCACGGACAAATACGTCAGGGTTCTAGACCCAGTCAGAGGTCACAGTGCATAAAGTACAGGGCCTGGAGTCAGAAAGGCCTGAATTCAAATCCAGCCTCAGACATGTGACCCAGGGCAAATGGCTTAACCGCTGCCTGCCTCAGTTTCCTCATCTGTAAAATGAGGTCAACAATAGCACCTCCCTGCCAGGACTGCTGTGAGGGACAAGTGAGATAACCGTTGTAAAGTATTTAGAGTGCTATAGAAATGTTAGCAGTTATCCTCATTACTCATTTTCACAAGGGAGCAACCCTCGGTCGGAGAGACAATTTGACCAAAGTCACATGGCCTATACCTTGAGGACCATCCTGTTGTAGGGGAGGTGGAGGTACGCTAGCTTTCTCTTTTCTTTTGTCCTTCATTCTCGAAGAGGACCATGATATTAGGATGATGACATGACTTGCACTTGACTTTGATCTGAGTGAAGGAGGGCTGTGCAAGGTCACCAGCCTCACTTTCTTCTCCTGAGCCACCTGGGTCCAGTGGCCTGATATTCATCAGGATGACTGGAGATGGCCCAGGAGGCAATGGGAGACCCTGGCCATTTTAGGCTGAGGTCTTATCAGATTCTCACTTTGAGTGAGATACACTTATTCAATGAGTAGGCCTCTTTAAGTAGTTACTCATGGGATGGCCCCTTTTAATAAAGAAAAAAAATAACAGCTTGATTTGGTACATATTAGGCACTTAATAAGCCCTTATTCCCTTAGTGGCCAGCCACATTTGAAAACATCTATTTCATTCTGTACCTCTAGTCAGACACCTTTCTACCAACAGGTGGAAATCTATATATTTCTGTCTAACTTATAGCAACTCTTTCCCAAGTTTTGATGTTGTAAAGTCTTGTCATTTTAAATGTCTGGCTCACCCAGGTTATAATCACATTTACAGAAAATATATAGGAAGGAAAGCATTTGCCTGGGAAGGAAGCATAGATTTTTCTTTTCATTCTGTGTCCTTCACAGGAGGATGCTTAATTTTGTAACAGGGGACAGAACTGCTAAAAAGACTGGGTCAGAGCAGCCAAGAAGGCATTTGCTGGAAGTTCTTGACAGTTATCTATCACCTGGGCTGAGCCCTCAGAGGCTCCTCAGAGAGGAGTGGAAGGGGAAAGAAGGGGGGAGGTTTCTGCCAGCAGTTGTTGCATGGAGCAATCTTTACCCCTGTTGGACACTCCTATCCTTCCCTAACTCCATTTTAGCACCTAAATATCCTCTTTCTCAAGGGGAGAAGGATAGGGGCAAAAACACTGACATCTGATCTTTTGTTATCTGGAAACAGCTGTCTATTTCTTACAAAGAGACAAATATTTCATACGGTATCAAGTATACAACACTAACATAGCTACCTACGTTGGTTCCTACTGGCCATGGAAAGCAAGGTCATGCAGAAGATACAGGGTCGAACCTAGAATCAGGAAGACCAGTGTTCAAATCCAGTCTCAGATACTTGCCAGCTGTGAGACCCTTGGTAAGTCACTTAATTTCCATCTGCCTCAGTTTCCTCATATGTAAAATAGTGATAACATTAGTACCTACCTCCCAGGGTTGCTGCCAGGATCACATGAGATAACATTTGTAAAATGCTTTCCTTTGCAATCTTAAAGCATTTTATAATTGCTAATATTATTATTATTAACCATCTACAGCTGTTTGATTCAAGATGGAATTAAGTCTCTACTCATTTCATTTTGAAAGATTTAAGAAGACTAATCAGCTCTGTGACCAATCATAATTCCAAAGAACCAATGATGACGGTATCACCCACCTCCTGACAAGAGGAGATGGACTAAATACGTAGAATATAACATATTTTTAAATATAGTCAACACGAGAATCTGTCTTGCATAAATATGTTTATTCTTTAAAAGGATTTTTTTCTCTTTTTTCTTCAATGGAAGAAGGGAAGTAGAAGGGAAAAAATAAAAACTTGATAATGTTTTAAAATAAATTTTTTAAAGTAACAATGTTTAAGACATCACACTAGGCACTGGGAATACATAGACCAAGAGTTCGTTTTCTTGTCGCCATGGACCCCCTGTAGCAGGGGCAGCGAGATGGTGCAGTGAACAGTTAGACCGAGAGTTAGGAAGACTCATCTCCCTAGGTGTGTTAGCACTGAATTCATGGAGACCCAAATTCTGACTTCCTGCAGTTTGTATTCTAGGCCTCTGTCTCTTTTATCCTCTATTAGACAGTAAGCCCTGTGAGGGGAGGATCCGTGACTTAGTCATCCTGTGTCCCCAGATCCACTAGTGTCTGCCTTGTACGCAGTAAGTGTTCAATCAATGTTTGTTAAATGAATGAATGAGTGAATGTCTCCTTTACTGCCTCCTAGGCGTGAGACAATGACTGAATCTTCTCAAAGGCTGTGCCAGGGTGATGGAGGCTCGGATGGGTTGGCCCTCCCTGACCAGCCTAGCTAAGTTTGGAAGAGTCCTCACCTCATCAGCCTCAGGGTCCTGGATGTGTTGGCTGCCTTAACTCAGGAAGACTCTACCAACGAGCCAAAGGGTTCCCATCCACACTAAAAAACAAAAAAGTTGTGGATCCCTGGAGCATTAAGAAAAAATGACCAACATTATGGAAACTTCATGGAGCTACCGTGAGCAGCAGAAGATACCCTTCGCACCTGCAGTACATGTTCACCAGCAGAATAGCTGACAAACTATGGGATATAATTGAGTCACGGGCCGACTTGTAGGAGCTGGTGCAAAGGGAAGAAAGTAGAACCAGAGGAACCCTCTAGGCAAAGTCTGAAATTCTGGGACGGCAGAATCCGGACTCAGAGCTGATGCAGTGGTGGGCAGAGGCTCCGGGGCTGGTGCCAAGATAATCCTTAGGCTAGGAAAATATGAGATCAGAAGCCAGGAGTTCTGGGTTTGAATCTTGCGCCCCCTTCCCTTACTACTGACATGGCTGAAATTAAGGGAGAGAACCCTAGACTCCGAATCTAGTCCAATGCTAGCTCTGGCTGGTTCTTAGCCTCAGTCACTTGAGCTGTAAAATGAGGCCAGTGATACCTGGTTTACAAGCTTCGTAGCATTGGAGGAAGGGTGCTGTGTAAACCTGGACATTTTATTGAAATGTAGACTGTCAGGTCCCAGCAGGCAGGACCTACTTTGTGGCTTGTTTGTTTTTCATCTGTGTAGCCCCAGCAACAATCCCCTGCCTGGCATGGAGCAGGTGCTTAATAGCAGCTTGCTGAATGAAGCTGTCTTTATCGTGAACTAGTCATTGTCTGTGGGCCTCGATTTTCTCACCTTTAAAATGGACACAAACCTTGCTTTGTCTCTTTCCTAGTGTTGTGGTGTTGGGAAATGAGCTATGTCGATGCAGGTGCTTTGGGACAGTAAAGGATGACATGAGTCTGTCACCGTGAAAGAATTGATACAAATACACCGAGGCCTGCGGGGGTGGGGAGTGGGGAGTGGGAACGGGACACAGGGGGCTTTATGGGAATGGAACATTTCAGAGGAGGTGTTCTCTTATTTGTAAATGTAAATTGTCTTTAGGATTCCATGGAGTCATTCAGGACAGTTATCTCATGCTGTGAAGTTAATGAGCTTAACCCTCTTTTTCACTAACTGGTTTTTCTTTCAGTCTTTTTTGGATAACAGCAGTAAACAATTCAACACCTTTGATACAGGCAAAAAACAGGGACTCAAGGATTATAAATAAATAAATGCTCTAGGCAGGCTGCTGGGGGCTCCATGGAGACAGCTTCAGGCCCATGTACAAATCCAGCCTGTGGGACCTTGGGCAAATCACTTTATCGCTGCTTGCCTCAGTTTCCTCATCTGTAAGATGGAGACTTCATAATAGCTCCTATTTCCCATGGGTGTTATGAGGATCAAATGAGACCATTTGTGTAAAGTGCTTAGCACGGTGCTTGGCATACAGCAGGTGTTTAATAAATGCTTATTCTCTTCCTCTCCCTACCATTGACTCTTTATAAATTGTCAGTACAGTTATCTGCATGGTGTCTTTCCTCATTAGACTGTGAATGCCTTGCCTTTCTTACTAATGATGCTGTGCTGGAGGGGAATGGGCTCCTTTGGAAGGTGGGGAGTGAGACGTTGCTTGTTGTGGGGTGGGGGAGAACATTCCTGTAGGGGCTGGATGGCCACAAAGAATGTGGGAGAGGAGCTGCAGGCTCAGGTACTGGTTGGATCAGTTGCCCTCTATCAGATGTCCCTTCAATGCTGAGATTCTGGGAGTCTGCACTGCGAAGGATGGCCCCTGGTCCTTATGGTTTAAATAGACATGTTTGTAGCTCCTTAGTCTAAAATGCAGGCCCCTGCATATACACATCCACTGCTTTTCAGACAAAAACAAGGGACACAAAGGGGTTGAGGTTATGCAAGTCCCTTCTGCTACTTTAGCAGAAGGACAGCTAGACTTGGACACAGGAAACCTGAAGGCAGAAGACCTGGGTTCGAACCTTGGCCAAGGATGGGTTACATCACTTGGCTGCATTTCTTTCGTTTTCTGTAAAGTGGGGATTATTCTTGCCCTGCCTGTGTTCCCATGCCTCATGCACCCATCCATCTGTCCATCTGTCTGTCTCTTAATCCATCCATCCATCCATCCACCCATCCATCCGTCCATCCGTCCGTCCATCCATCCATCCGTCTGTCTCTTACTTCATCCATCTATCTGTCATCTATCCATCCATCCATCCATTCATTTATCTATTCATCTATCTTCCTGTCTGTGCTTGTTTGTTGATTTGTTTGCTGGTTTGTTTAGGGTTGTAGGAGACTTAGACATTCTTTTGTCCATCTGAAGAGGGGCAGATGGAGATCCAGAAAGGGGATGTGATTCACAACTGCCTGAGGTTATCCAAGTGTTAGTCAGGACTGGAATCTGAGCCTCACAAGTCCTGGTTCAGGGCTGTTTCACAGAAGAGAGCTGGGGTAGAACAAGTGCTTGAAGGCGGTCTAGCTCAACATGCATCCCTGCTGCCCCAGCGTTGGGACGTGGAGGAAGGAAGGAAACGCCAGTGCGATGATTAAGCGCTTACCATGTTCCCAGGGAAGTGTTGGTTGCTGGGGGTACAAACAGTCCATCCCAGTTTTAGCCAGCTCTGACGTGCCCGGCTGGGAGAGGGCGCATGGTAGCTGTGGATGCTCCAGGCCCAGTCCAGCCTCAGTCCTTCGCTGGCTGTGTGAACACGCAAGTCTCCGCTCCTCTCAGCTTCACTGCCTCATCTGTGAAACCGGAATGACCCCGTCTGTTACCTGCTCTCAGAGGGGGTTACCTGGCACCCAGCGCTCTGCCACAGAAGCAGGGGAGATGACTGGGCAGGGGTTCCCTTGGCTCCTCTGGCAGCCCACACAAGCACTTATTAAGCACTTGCTGGGTGCCAAGCACTAGGCTTTATAAGCACGGCGGGATGGACAGATGCTCTTTTCCAAGGTCCCAGCCAGGTTGGTCTGTCTGTCAGTCAGTCTGTCAGGCAGCCAGTCAACATTCCAAGTGGTGCAGTGGCTGGAGAGCCGGATCTGGAGTGGGAAGACCTGAAGGGAAACCCAGCCGCGGACAGCGGCCTGTGGGTGACCCTGGTGTGCCTCGGTTTCCTCATCTGTCCAAAAGGCAAACCTGTCCAGGGTCTCTGGCGAGGAAGCCCCGGATGGGGAGCCCTGGGGGTGGCTCTCAGCCCTGCGGGAGCCAGAGGATGGCCCGAGGCCGTAAGGAAGGGGCTCCTGAGCTCTGGGGGAGCGGAGCTGACCCGACCTGGCCCGAGGTGACCAGGGGCTTACCTGTCCTCCACTCGGGCCAGGACAGGCGGCCACAGCTCAGGGGCTGCCCCGGGCGCTGCCACCCCCGATCGGGGTAACTGGGGACCGGTCATCTCCCCTGCCCTTTGACAGAGGAGGAAACTGAGGCACGGGGCAGGGAGGGGTCTGCTGGGGGTGGGCAGTGTCTGGCACGGGGCTCCCCGAACGGCCACCGCCCACACCGGGCCGGGCCGGCCTCCAGGGCCTGAGGGCCGCCTCGGGTTTGCCCGTGTGCCCCCGCGTGTCCCCGCGTGTCCCCGTGCGTCCCTGGGGGCCGGGGCCCCGCACACAGCAAGCGCCTGATAAATGCTCGTGGTCCGCCTGACTTTGCTCAGTTTCCCCAAAGGGGGGGGCTGTGAAATGAGGGGTCCAAGAGGCGTGTCCCCGGGTCTGGGCGGGGCCGCGCTGCTGGGGCCTCACTCTGCCCCGAGGGCACGTGGGGGGCGGAGCGTGAGCGCCGAAGGGGCGTGGCGTGCGCGACCTGGGGGCGTGTCCCCGCTGACGGCGGGGACGCTGCTCCGCCCGTCCGCGGCTGCCATGGTAACAGGCCAGCGAGCGCAGCGGTTGAAGCGAGCCGCTGGGCGGGACGCGACGGGACGAGGCCCAGCCCGGCCTCCGAGCGCTGTGCATGGAAGCCCCGGCCTCTCTGCTGAGCTTTTTCACCTACATTCTCGCCTACTCGTGCGTGTACGCCCTCCTATACATGTTGATCTATCTGTTCCACGGCCTGCTCCGGAAGAGATAGGCCGACCCTTCCCCCTCCACTCCCTCCCCTTCCTCCCCCGCACCCCTGGAGAGTGAAACCGGGGGGCGGGCAGTCAGGAGCAGCGCGTTCATTGGGCAGCCGAGGTAAAGGGACGAGGGACGGGTGGGGTCGGGCCTGCCTAGGAGGCGGGCAAACGCCGGGTGAATGTAGCGATTGGCTGAATTGGAGCGGGAGCTGTGGCCATTGGTCACTCTTAGCAAAGTGGGCGGGCAGAGAGGGGCTTGTAATTTGTGTGAGCTTGGTGATTGGTCAGGAAGGTGCAAGTAGGGGCGGGGCCTCAAGGAGCGGGAGATTAAAGCAGGATGCCTATTGGGCATCCAGGCATTAGAGGGAAAACCTTCTTTAGAAGTGTTTATTGAATATAGTGATTGGCTGAGGAATTGTACGTAAGGGGTGGAGCCCCAAGAATGAGCGCTTCAGCGCAGGATTTTCATTGGTCACCCAGGGCAATGGAGGGAAAACACTCCTTTCAAAATACCTGTTGAACATGGTGATTGGCTGAAGACACACTAAGAGGGGCGGAGCTCCAGGGAGCCGGTGCTTCAGCGCAGGATTCCCATTGGTTCCTCATGGCAAAGGTGAGTGCAGGGAGAGCAATGCTTTGGGAGTTCATATCCTCCTTCCGGTGTGACCCCGTGCGAGTGACATCACCGTCCGTCCTCAGTTTCCCATCTGTCAAGCGAAAGCCTTCCAGCTCTAGAGTACATCCAAATTACTTTCCTTTCCCAGCTCCCATGTCCCCGTTTATAAAATGAGAGAGTTGAACTGGATGATTTTCTCTGAGGTTCTAAACAGGAGTTCCTAGACGCTAATAGCTTCTACCCGCCCCCATGATAGCTATTGGTTTAAAGTTGTGGAGTGGATGGGCCAATAGGACAGGTTGGGGAGGTGGGGGGAGGGGAGGAAGAGCCCGGGAGGACTAGCTCCTGGCAGCTCATCGAGCGGGGATGGGCTGGGAGGCACGGTGTCAAGATGTTCATTGGCTCAAGAATGTGTCACTCTAGGAAGGCGGGAATCTGAACACGATGGCTATTGGTTCAAAGACTTAGGGAAGGTGAGGAGGCGAATATAATTGGCTGAGGGAGTGCCTCCGGAAGTGAGGAGCGTGATTTTGGGGTGAGAGTGGAAGGGTAGAAAATAGACGGCAGGTGAGAACCAAGCAACAGGATGCTGATTGGCTGACGGTTTGCAGAGGATAATTGGTTAAGGAAGGGGGATGGTATTCAGATGGTGATTGGTTAAAGAAGAAAAAGACCAGTGTAAGGGATAATGATTGGCTACAGTGAAACACCGCCCGCCCCCCCCCCCCCCCCCCGCGTGAAGATGATGATTGGCTAAGAGAGGGCGGCCTCCAGGAACCAACGATGGCCGTTGGTCGAAGACCTGGGGGGGATGGGACAAGCAAAATGACCCGACCTTTCCGCAGGAGGGCAGACGTGATTGGCTGAGGCCGGCGAGGCGGGGCGGTACCTCCGGGAGCTTACCGCCCCGGGCTCATTTCGAGCCGCTCGCCTGAGGGAGGAGGGGCGGCTTCGCTGCGGGCGGGCGGAGGAGCGGCCAACGGTCTGACCCGCTTTCGTCCCTCGCTCCGCAGCCATGGCTCCCGCCTCCGGCAGCGCGTGGGCCGCGGCGTCCATCAGGGACCATTCGTTGGTGCCGTGGTCCACGAAGAGGAGGCCGAAGCCGCCCCCCGCGCGAGGAGTACAGCTGCGAGTTCGGGTCGCCCAAGTACCTGGCGCTGTGCAGCCTGGGCGGCGTGCTGAGCTGCGGCCTGACGCACATGGCCATCGTGCCGCTGGACGTGGTCAAGTGCCGCATGCAGGTGCAGCCGGCCAAGTACCCGGGCCTGCTGAGCGCCTTCGGCGTGACGCTGCGCGAGGAGGGCGTGGCGGGGCTGGCGCGCGGCTGGGCGCCCACGCTGCTGGGCTACTCGGTGCAGGGCTTCTTCAAGTTCGGCCTGTACGAGCTGCTGAAGCTGCGCTACGCCGAGCTGCTGGGCGCCGAGGCGGCCTACGAGTGGCGCACCGGCCTCTACCTGGCGGCCTCGGCCAGCGCCGAGCTGGTCGCCGACGTGGGGCTGGCGCCCATGGAGGCCGTCAAGGTGCGCGTGCAGACGCAGCCGGGCTTCGCGGGCACCCTGCGCGAGGCCGTGCCCAAGATGCTGGCGGAGGAGGGCGCGTGGGCCCTGTACAAGGGCCTGGGCGCGCTCTGGCTGCGCCAGGTGCCCTACACCATGATGAAGTTCGCCTGCTTCGAGCGCACGCTGGAGGCGCTCTACACGCACGTGGTGCCGCGGCCGCGCAGCCAGTGCAGCCAGGCCGAGCAGCTGGCCGTCACCTTCGCGGCGGGCTCCGTGGCCGGCGTGTTGTGCGCGCTCGTGTCGCACCCGGCCGACTCGGTGGTGTCGGTGCTCAACCAGGGGAAGGGCAGCTCGGCGCTGGCGGCGCTGCGGACGCTCGGGCCGTGGGGCGTGTGGAAGGGCTTCCTGCCGCGCATGCTCATGATCGGCGCGCTCACGGCGCTGCAGTGGTTCATCTACGACGCGGCCAAGGTGTACTTCCGGCTGCCGCGGCCGCCGCCGCCCGAGATGCCCGAGTCCCTGCGCCGGCGGCTGGGGCTGCCGCGGGCCGCGTGACGGGGCGTGGGGCGGGCGGCGGGCTCACGGGTGGGGGCCCCCCGCGGCTGCTCTCCTTGGCCCCCCCAAAGAACTGCCGCGTTGGGATCGGAGTGGAGTGAGAGACTTGGCTGGGCCTTTGGGGGAAAAGCGGAGGGAAGTCGGCGTCTCAGGGGCCGTGAGGCCACCCCGCCCTGCGTGTTTAAGCACAAAGTTTGTAAGCTCTTGAGGCGGTTTCTTCTGTTGAGTAAAAAGTTTGGTCTTGTAAACCTTAGGGGGAGAAATGAAGTGTACTGGTCAGTTATTTTCGGTAATTTTGTTTCAGTTATAGTAGTTATACCATATTTGAAGTTTATTCAGGTTAGTGCAGAAGCCATGAGCCAGTCCTCTGTTTGCTGCAGCTTCCTTGTCTGTCCGTGAGTTTCTCTGAAATAAATGGGATTTGAGAACTAAATCTGTAGATGTGGTGAGGAAATTTTAGCTCACCACACTATCCCATGATAGTCTTAGAGGTGTAGGATATCAAACCGGTTACATAGTTGCAATATGTTGAATTATTAACCTTTTTGTTAGCTAAAAATATTAATTTGACCAAAATACTTGAAAAATGTGTTTTAGACTTTCCGTAAGCATGTTTAAAATGTTTTCAGGGGTAATAAAGGCCATAGTAGATGATAAGAACAAAGGTAGTCAACTTGTGAATAAAAAAGTGAAACAGAATTTTTCTGATTCCTTGTCTCCTGTTTTCATGAAGTCTTTCATTGGTAGAATGCGAAAAAAGACACAGGACCTTGTGTTGGAATGCTTCAGCTTTTCATTGCATTTGAAATTTTGGGTGGAAAGTCCAGACTGTTACTTTTGAGTCCCTTTACTAAAATCCAAAACACAGATGTGCATTTCTCTCCACAGTTGCCCCATCGCTGAAATGTGGCAGGTATTTGCTGTGGCCAGTAACTTACCCAGTAAAATACTTTCTCAAAAATAACTTCGGAAATTTCTTCAAATTGTGTGAAATCTCATCATGGAGGCTAGTTGAACTGGGCGGGGGAATTCTGGGACAATTCTTGGATGAGGTTTGTCCTCACATCAACCCCAGGAAATTTGTTGAGGGAGGAAGGGGTACTCTAGGAAACTTCTGTAAAGCATCCTGTACTTACTTAGAGTATGCAAAAATCAAGCAAAGGGAACCATCTGTGTATGATCCAGTAATTTCTCATTTACCTGGATTTCTGATTCAGCCTTTTATTGACATTTAATAGAATTAATGTAGCCGGGTGCAACAGGTGCCAGGTAAGATTATAGGTAAAGAATAAGATCATAAGATCAGACATGCTGAGCTTGGAAAGCCCTTTAGAGAAGTAGCTGGTCACTGTGCAAAGAGCATTCATCCTTTGGGGGACCTGAGGTCACATCCTACCCTTGACAGTCACTGGGACGAAGGGCCAGTTACCCATCTTGTGGACTTCAGTTTTCTTCATCTGTAAAATGAGGGGATTATAGCAGGCATCTGAGGTCCCTTCCAACTCTGATTTAGGATCCTTGTCCCCTCAGATTCACTGACCCCACATCTTGTGTAGGTTCCATGCCACCACCCCCCGTTTGTTTCATTCATTATCTTATGCTTCAGGGGGTGGTGTTTCATCCTGAGGAGAGGAATGATAATTTGGGGTCATGGGGTCCAAGTTTAAACTCCATCCTTACCCCTTACTATTGAGTGACCCCAGAACCTCATTTTCCTTATCTGTTGTTGGGGGTGTAAGCTCAGTTTCACGTGGACAGTCTCGGGCAGGTAAAGGTGAGGACTTCTAAACCTCAGAATTCTCATGAGGCCCCCCAGGGAACAGCTGGGGATTGAGGCATGAGACACGGGCTATCTGGTGCATTTCTGCCTCTTCTCCGTGGGAAACTTGCTGGGGAGAGCATCCCACCCTTGAGATTGGCCCATGGTCTGAGCACACCTGTTGTTGACTAGCTAAGGGCTGAGAGCAGGCACGGTATTCAGGTGCAAACTATGCGGCGGGAGAGCTTAAGTAGGGACAGGAAAGCCTGAAGGTGCTCTTCACACTGAGGGGCCCTTAGAGGGCAGAGGGTCCCTCCCCTCTCCTGCTCCCATCCTCTTGCTGTATGATCTTTGCCCCTTGGGAGGAGGAGGATTCCTCTCTCCTGAGGAAGAATTCACCCTGCACATGTAACTAAGACCCTGAATAAAGCCTAACCCTTGTTCAACTCTGGAAAGTCTGTTCTCTCAACATGTTTATCCGGTTGATCCCTGAAGACCTGGACGACAGGTAAGAAAAGGCTCGGGTAGCCCTTCGGCCTCAAGGCCGAACAATCTGTAAAATGGAGGGGGTGATGGTCAATCTCTGTAAGGTCCATATGCGTCCCAAACAATAGCTCTCCACGTGTGTAGCTCAGCCCTTTGTGCTCAGACTCACACAGTCTGATCTCGAAATGCCCTCAGTTTAGTCCAACTACTGTATTTTATTAGTTGGAGTGGGCCGCTGGCTTTCCAGCTATCTTAGTGGTGAGATGGCTGTACCAGGCCTAGGATGCAGGCCAGACCCTCAACCTGGAAGGCCCCTTGTCTTCTCTGCTGCCTGGTTTCCAGCCACTTAGACCATCGCTAATTTGTACAGTTGAGAATTTTGTGAAGCGACTGGATTCTGGGAGAATTTCAAGCACAAATTCCTGTGCAATGGTCCTTACCTGATGCCTGGGGGAGCCAGGGAGTTGGGGGTGTTACTGGAAAGTCGGGTTCAGAGAAGGTTGAATGAGACAAGGCTCAGTTTCCTTTCTTTCCTTTCACTGGTTTTTGTAGCTACTGCGGAAGCTGGTTTAGTATGTTTCTCTTCTCCCCCACGTGATGGTGAAAGCAGCTTTCTCGAGGATATAATTAATTTCTTGACAGCCAGTTGTGATGTCAAGCATTGAGCAGTCCTTTGAGAGGTGAATAAGGGGGGAAAGTAGTTGAGCACTTGAAAAACAAAGGCCATATTTACATGTTAATGTCACCAGTGATAAAGATTCGGAAGAATCTGGGGATAATGATTATAATAATGTTATGAATATTTTTCCTTGAGGCATAAGGGTGTTCTTTAGAAGATGTTTCTTCCAGCCCTTCCTCTAATTTCTCAGTTTTCAAAGGCAAGAATAATTACTTAAAGCAAAAGGCTATCTTAACTGACTGCAGCGCTTTGTTTCTGTGGTCTAAAAGATGAATGATTTCTTGATTATATGCAAAGAACTGTTTTAAAAAGGGATTTTAGCATCATTTAGGTAGGTTTCTAAATCGTTTTGTCGTCTTGAATTCTCTCACCTTGGAGAGAGGAGCTGAATAGAACGTCAGCAGGTTTCTTTTATCAGTTTATTCAAGCACAGAATTTTGTGAATTCATTATCAAGTGGGCTTCCAATTCTCCTGTTCCTTTGAAGCCTACACCTCTTCTCGCTTCCCAAAATTCGAGGAAAGGAGCTGCTTTTAACTTCCTGGAGGGAGAATGATGAATACCTTTAGGAAAGCATCAAAACCAAAGTTAAAATGGAGGCAAATGATGTAAAGTGGAGAAGTGTTCTAAATAGCTTCCCTTCTCCCACATCTCCTAGTTCTTCTTTTCCTTCCCTAAAAATTTGAGGATATAATTGGCAGGGAGGGGTGAAAAGGCAGGTGTTAGTGACAGGTGGGACTGTCACTTGAACAGCTATACAGGGGAATGCTGTTTCAGGCTTTCAAAGCAGGGGTATGGGTATGTTCTCCTTCTATGTGTGGGGCTGTTCTCCTTCTATGGGGCCCTCAGACCACTTAGTGAACTTGGGAGAATTAGCCCATCCTGTGAAAAAAGATTACTAAACAGCCTGAGGATGCAGATAAGTCTTGTGGCTGATGGGTTTGTGTGCTCTGGTCTCATACCATGATTTAGACAATCCCAGAGATTACAGAATTCAGTGCTGAGTTTTTTAGGTATAAGACACTAGCTATCAAGGATGTCTGTAGCCTAGGATTTAAGACAAACAAACAAAATCTCTAATACTGATTTTTATTTTCAGTGATTTTTTAAAACATACCATAACTTAAGACTAGGGTAATAGCCCAAGCCTTAAAAGAATAATGATGGGGTAAGACAGATAGACACAGCACACAGGACGGCTGCTAGCACAGGTTCATTCTTGATTTGGTCAGGCAGGAAAGACACTGCAAGTAAGCTTACTTTATCCTAGTCTAGTTTTCTCAGAAGAGGATTGCTGATAATGGAGCACCAACTCTTACAGCGTTCCCTATTCACCCTTCTTGAAGTGGCTGGTGAGAAACAGGGGGGTGAGGTGGGGGGTGCACGTACCCCTCCGTCTCTATGGGATCCATCGAGACAGGCCCCCAAGCCTTGATGGGGGCTGATCAAAGCACACGCAGCACTCCAGCTTGTGCACTCAACCCCAAGGTACCCCCTGAGGTTCCCCATGCACTGTCTAGTGACCACCTGTTTTATAGGCCAACAGACAAAGGCATGTTGCCGGCCGTAGCCTCGCAAGTTTACATAGCCCCATCCCTGCATCTCACTGTAGCTACAATGGCTATTTAGATGATTTATTATTACATGGTGCTGTGCAAGTGTGATGGAGATGTTTTCAGCCATAACTGTGGGAACTCGTATCCAGTACCTGGCAACAGGAAATTGTAATGGCTGTGGGTCCTGGGAGACTGAACTCCAAGAAATGATGACAAAAATTCACTTTACACATGCTAAAATCCACCTTACATACAGATGGGAACTGAACGTATGATTTACACACACACACACATGTATATATATTCTATAACAGTATATATGAAATATGTTATATATGATAGTATGTATGGTATATAACAGCATATATTATATAACAACATGTATGTTCTATAACAGCATAGAGGATACATAACGGTATATGTTTATAATCTATAATAGTATATGATATATATAACAGTAGATATTAAATAGAACAGTATATTGTATATAATGTGCATGTGTTATACATGTATATTTATATGTAACAGTATGTATGGCATAACTTATATAATAGTACATATATATGAAAAACCGTATGTATTAAACAGAACAGTATATGATGTATAATTGTATATATGTATATGACATATTATACGTGCTATATATTATATATAACAGTGTATATGACATAACTATGGTATATAACAGTCCATATTATATCTAAAAGTATATATTAAATAGAATGTATATATCGTATATACATATAGAATGTATGTATCAATCCAATTTGCACATGAATCAAAAGACCAACCAACCAAATGGTGCATATATGATATACAACAGTATATGTGATATATAACTACATGATACATAATGGTATATATTACATATAACTTTATATATGACAGTATATATTATATATCAGTATAATAAATAAATAAAAGTATTTGATACAGAACAGTATATATTAGAATAACAACATATGATATATAACAAATATGTAACAGTATGTATCATATATAACAGCATATCTGATATATAATAGTACAAATAATATGACAGTATATATGATATATAATGGTGTTAGAAATGAACCCATCTAACAAGCCCCCAGCAGTGAGAAACACGTTCACCTTAAACAAAGAACAATGCCTGTTGTGAAATCAGGAAAACTTTTATTCATCTTTACTTCTATTCCCCCTAAAGGGATGGGCAGCCTCCCCAGTAAGGTTGTAGGACGACTACAACACGTTCAGAAAAATGGAGCTTCTTATACTGTTTTCTGAATTTTGGATCTCCTGAGGCACCATCCCCTGACTATGTGACTCCATGTTCTCCTCTCTGATAGGCTTTTCCTCACGCAGGAGGGGCCCAACACAACCAAAGGTCTTTGGGGGCTTTCTTGCCAAGGGACCTTGTTAGGTAGAGTTGGCAGACCTACGGGATATACTCAGGTCATGTCATCACGTCCATGTTCATCAAAAATTTTAATTTTAAGGAGCATCATTTATTTTAAAATTTTATTTCTTTTTATTCTGAACTTAAGCACCAAATCATGGGACTTCGATATATAGGATGGTACATAAAACTGCAAACGACTAGGCCCAAACTCCCCCATTAGATTATGAGCTCCTTGAGTCTTTTGCCTCTCTTTGTATCTTGGCATAATCAGTGCCTGGCACATAGTAGATACTTCATAAATTCTTATTAACTTGGCTTCTTTGCAACTCATGGATTGTTAGGCCCAAATACAAACAGGGGCGCTAATCTGTCCATAACACTATCCTCGTGTGGGCCACACATTGTCTTACATTTAGAATGTATTATCTACATTTTATTGTATTTTAATTTGTTTTGTTAAATGTTTCCTAGTTACATTTTAAAATAGGTTTTGTGGAGGTTGGGAGTGTTGTGGACTCCATGCTGCTGGGTGAGCTGAATACTACTTCTGGCCTAAAGCACTGAGGGGATAAGTGACTTGTCTAGGGCCACACAACCAGTAGGGGTCAGGTGGGATCTGAACCTAGATCTTTCTGTATTTGAGGCTGGCTCTATCCACAAGTGGGGCACAGAGTGCCAGACCTGGAGTCAGGAAGACCAGTCTTCCTCAGTTCAAATCTGACCTCTGAGACTTACTAACTGTGGGACCCTGGGCAGGTCACTTAACCCTCTTTGCCCTCATTTTCCTCATCTGTAAAAAGAACTGGAGAAGGAAATGTAAATAGACCACTCTAGTATCTTTGCCAAGAAAACTCCAGATGGAGTCATGGAGAGTCAGACAGATTTGAAACAACAACTATCCACTAATGCCCTCCTAAGAAATCATTCTCCTTGCTGCCTGATGGATTCAAGATGCAGAATAAGTAGGAAATAATGTGAGTACTTTTTGGACACTACCAAAGTGGGAATTTATCCTGCTTGACTATGAATATTGTTACAAGGGCTTTTTCTTTTCTTCTTTTCTCAGCAGAGGTTAAGTAGGAAGGAGGAGGGGGCTAGGAACAGGGTGGTAGTGGTAGTAGCAGCAGCGGCGGCAGCAGCAGCAGCAGAAGTAGTAGTAATGAAAAGATGGTCATTGAAGCATCTTTTTAAAAAATGCACAGAAGGGAACAGAAGAAAAGCCACAAAGTATCACATACAAGCAAAGCTACAGGCCTAACCTATTATATATTTTCAAAGATAAGCAAGTTCTACACAACAGAGACCTGCAGTTTTATGTACAATCCTATATATGGAAGTCCCATGATTTAGTATTTAAGTTCAGAGTAAAAAGAAATAAAATTTTAAAATAAATGATGCTCCTTAAAATTAAAATTTTTGATGAACATGGACATGATAACATGACCAGTATGACCTGTAGGTCTGCCAACTCTACCTAATAAGGTCCCTTGGCAAGAAAGCCCCCAAAGACCTTTGGTTGTGTTGGGCCCCTCACGTCTTGTTGAACTATTCTGCCTTCTCTCCGGAGGGATGGTTGAAAATCTTAGAATCAGATATTTAGACCTTAGGAGGGCACTGAGTCCAGCTCTCTCATTTTATAGATGAGCAGGTGAGGCTGGGAGGGTTGTCCTTGACCCACAGTCACACAGGAGTCTTTAAAATGAACATGTACCCTTAGCAAGTGTTTTTACAGTTGTGGGAGAGGCCCATGGCATTGGGCAACAGGCAGGGTTGTTTCAGGACCATGTCAGAAGAGGTTTATCATTGAACCTTCCAGCACTGACCTATAACATAATAACGACAGCCAACATTTTTATAGTACCTTAAGGCTTGCAAAGCACTTCATATATATATATATAGATATAGATATATATAGATATAGATATATAGATATAGATATATAGATATATATAGATATAGTCTCATTTGATCCTTCTGGCTCCTCTGGGAGGTAGGTGACTTTATTCATGCCCATTTCACAGATGAGGAAACCTGAGTCACAGAGTATCTAAAGTAGGGTTTGAACATGGGTTTTCCTGATTCCTGGTCTACCTCTTTATCCACTGTGCCACCTCATGTGCTGCCTCATGGCCCAAGAACATTGTATTCTAAATTAGGCTATCTAGCATTTAAAAGTAAAATTATTTGTTCCTCTGCCATAGTTTTAAGAAAAAGCCAATGTTTCACCATTTTTAGTGTGGGTCTTTACCTTTTGTTTTTATTTGGAACTTTTCTCTTTATCCCCTTGTAGTTTGGTCAGACACAAGCTTTCTTTCCTCTACCCTCGAGAAGTCTAGATGGTTCACCAGATGAACCCATCTGAAAAAGGCAGATTTTTATAAAAAAGTCATCCCTCATTGATTGGTTCCTGATCAATTCTCTGTAAGTACTATTATAATCAAGCAAACACAAAACCTGTGGGTTGATTCCAAGAACCGGGCTAGGGTAGAGCCCAACTGAGCCTCCCACTGACCCTGAAATCCAATAGCCTCATTTTCCCCATCCCTGAGATTTCTTGATTTCCCTCTTTCTTAATTTGCTTCCAGAGTCTGTTTGACTTGGCCATTGATCCCACCTGGCTGCCATTGCCATGTATGGCCATGTAGCCAGCAGGCATCCTCAAGACCTGAATTGTGAGTCAGAGGCTGCCCATCTCCTGGGGTGTAACTACCCTACACCTGTCAGTGCCCCTGGGCTAAGAAGCCAGGGGAAGGCTGAGGAACTTGCACTATGTTTCATTAAGAACACATCAACTCAGAATTTTTTAAAAATTAGATGATATTCATCCTAAAGCTGTTAGCCCTTGATGAAAATGTAGTGTATTGGGAAATAGGGAAGGAAACTTGTCTGGAGATTATGTGTTGCTGAAGCCTTCTATGGCAATCCTTATTTCCCCCTGGCTTTTATGCAAATGGGTTTCTTTTACAAATGTGTTTTTGGTATGCAAATGACTTCTGTGACTCTTAGTGTGTGAAATACAACTTGGAAAAACTAGACGCGTACTTTAGGACTAAGAAACAAGCCGTGGTCTGATGGTTCCCGTGAAATGAAATCCCAAGAAATTGGACACTTTTTTATTAACTGTTCTTTCTAACAGCTTAGGACATAAGCATATCTTGGATTTGCAAAAATTAAGACTGTTGTGGTGTCTGGTTTTGAATTCATGTGAAGAGGTTGTGCTTACTGAAGTCTGTGCTGAACACAACTGATGTTGTTTAGGCAGGGTGCAGCTGGGGAGTGAGTGAGGATGGTCAGAACCTCCAATGCTGTAGAGCTCCTCTGTCCCAAAGGAGCCCAGACCTAAGCTTCAGTGGCTGGGCTTAGCTGGAGATGGGTAAAGCGTCCGGCTTTTCTGGGGCATCGTTTGATATTCTGGAAAATGTTTTCCAGTCATTGTCTTAGCACATCTTTTTCAGAGGGTAATGCAGTAAATGGAAGGGTGTGCCTTTAGAAATGGGCTATTTCTTCCTCAATTCACAGAAATGCTTCTCTTCACTCTTTGGTAACTCAAGAAGGTGATACCTAGGCCCCACTGGAGGTGACAGGAGAGGAGACACCAGAAGACTCCCCTACATGGAACGTTTTGTGATAGTGGAAGTGTGTATTGGTGCATATCGTCCCCTTGGGTCCTCAGTTTGTAGGGAGCAGGTTAGAAAACAGACTCTGGAAGGTTGCTCAAGACACCAGGGTCACTGAGTGCCAGACACAGATTGGAATCCAGGCCCTTGGGGACTTTCCCAGGGCCTCAGTTTGCTCATTTTCAAAATAAGGATACTAGTAGCATCTCCCTCCTGGGATTATCGAGAGGATCAATGAGATAAAGCGTGTAAAGGGTTTTGAAACTTTGATTTGCTGTAGGAATGACTGTGCTGATGATTGTCTAAAGAGGCAGAAGGCTCTCCTGGCCAAGCCAGGGCCCTTAGGTGGAGTGGCTCGTGTTTCTCCTTCCCCCTCTTGACTCAAACCCTTCTTGGTCATCCCCTTCATTGTCTGTTCCTCCTGACATTTTCTGGGCTCATTCATTTTACAAAAATATGCTTTCAATTGAGGCAGTTTTCAAAGGAAGCACCCCGAACATTGGAAGTAGGTCACAGGGGTGTCTCCTTTACCACAAGGTGGTACTCCCAAGTTTGGAGATTCTGGATTGATTCTGGGGTTACCTAAACATTCAGTTCTGTGAATTCAACAAGTTTGCTCTCTGGGTGCTTATGTTCTAGTGAGGGGGATGAGAATTCTGTACAAAGAGGTATCACAAGGTAGGGTGAGATGGGGACAAAGGAGTGATTTGGATGGAGCGCGAGGGAAAGCAGCTGGTGTTAGACAATATCTGACATTTTTGTAGCCTCTATAAGGATGCAGGGGTTAGGATGTGTTCAGGGAGGACCAGTACCTTTGGTGTGATGGCTGCCGAGCCCTTTTTGGGGCTCTTTCCACCTGTGGTGTCCATCTGTTCCACCTAACTCTCATCTGTGGCTCCAAGAAGCTGCAACATGCATGGCAGCCACACTCCGGTAAACCATTTTGGCAGATGGGCCAAACCAGGCTGAGGATAACCAAGGGTTCTCAAATCCATTGGTGAGTTAGGGGGGGGTTATCTACCCCAGGCATGTGAAGACTTTCTCTGGTGGAATGCATGGATAAGAACAATTTGTTCCAATGGCCATGAAGGCAGATGAAGCAGGAGATGTGGAGCGCTTAGAGCTTTGTTAGATGCTGAAGACACCAGTGTCTTCACAGGGATCCTGATCATCCTGCATCCTAAGTCAACACCAGCTGTCTGGACTCTGTCCTGCCACTGGACTATGATGACTCTGGAGGAGAGAGTGAGGCTGATGACTTTGTGCAACTCTGCCTCACTTAAATCCAATTTATGCATGAATCAAAAGACATCACCCACACCATTTCACAATTATGCCTCAAAGTCCTATGGCAACAGGCAAGTGATGAAGGAAAAGGTGTGAATACACTGGGAGCCATAGTCACAACCCTGCACACAGGTGGCCCAGGCCACAGGGTTGTTTATTACTGAAAGCAGCAGTGGGACTCGGCAGCCCCCTGGGTGTCTGAGCAGCCTTTTAAGTATTGCACTGCTCACCTCCTGGTGTGAGGAAGGGGGCTGGGAAAGGTGGCCTAAACAGTATCTGCTAATCCCACTATGTGATCGACACACAAAAAAAGTACAAAATGTATGAAAACATCTGCCAAGACGATTCCACTCACCACTGGCACGTGGAACGTGCACACACTCATAGACAACACAAAATCCAGTAGACCTGCAAGAACTACTCTTGTTGCAAGAGAACTCAACAGGTATTGCATCCAAATAGCAGCCCTGAGTGAAACAAGGTTGGCAAATGAAGGCCAGCTTACCGAAGTTGGAGTTGGATACACCTTTTTCTAGAGTGGGTGCAGTGAAGGAGAGCACTGTGAAGCTGGTGTGGGTTTTGCAATCAAAACTAATCTAATCCGCAAGCTAGTATGCCTGCCAAAAAGAGTGAATGACAGGCTCATGACAATGGGATTGCCACTCGCAGGAAAACCCTATGCCTCCATCATCAGTGCCCATGCTCCCACCGTGACAGACACTGATGAAGTCAAAGAAAAGTTTTATGAAGACCTAGAGACCCTTATCATCAATGTGCCAGAAGACAACAAGCTTATAATTCTGGGCGACTTTAATGCTAGAGTAGGCTCAGACTACCAGACTTGGCAGGGAGTCGTAGGGAGGAATGGAGCTGGAAACAGCAACAGCAATGGTCATTTACTGCTGAAGACTTGTGCATCACATGACTTTCTCATCACTGACACTGTCTTCCATTTACCTAAACGCAATGAAACTTCATGGATGCACCTTCATAGCAAACACTGACATCTAATAGATTATGTGATTGTAAGGAGAAGAGATAGACAAGATGTGAGAGTGACAAAGACAATGTGTGGTGCAGATTGCTGGACTGATCATAGACTTATCCTTTCCAAGCTAAATATATGCATTCATCAAAAGCACTGCCCCCAAGGCAAAATGGCTTTCAGAAGAATTAATGTCAACAAATTAGCGCTCTCTTCTGAGCATAAACAGTTTGTTGCTGACTTGGAGGGAAAGTTGAGTCAACACACAGTTGGCAACAGTGGAGTAGAAAAAGAGTGGGCAGCTGTCAGAGATTTGGTGTACAGCACTGCATTTGCTCATTTGGGTCAGAACACTTGCAAACACCAAGTCTGGTTTGATGAAAATGATGGGGAAATTCAGAAGCTGCTAAATGAAAAACAAGAACTCCACAGGATTTACCATCAGGATAGTTCATCCACCTCCAAGAAGGAAACATTTAATTCCATCAAAAGCAAAGTACAAGCAAAGCTTAGAGAGGTGCTGGATTCCTGGCTCAGTAAGAAGGCAGGTGAAATTCAGTTTTATGTTGACAGTAACAATCCAAAGTGCTTTTATGATTCATTGGAAGCTATTTATGGACCAAAAACCTATAGTGCATCACAACTACTCAGTGTTGACGGAGCCACATTGATTAGTGATAAGGACATGATCCTAGAGAGATGGGCTGAACACTTCCATAGGGTTCTCAACAGACCATCATCAATCAATGCTAAGGCCATTGACCTCAGATTGAAGTCAATCTCTCCTTAGCTGAACTTCCAACTAAAGAAGAGATTTTGAGGGCCATTAGGATCCTTTCATGTGGTGGAGCACCTGGTGCTGATTCTATTCCAGCTGAGATTTACAAGGTATAGGGACCATTGCTCACACAAAAGTTATATGGCAAGAGGAGGTTATCTCCCAAGAGTTCATGGATGCCTCCATTGTCCATCTCTATAAGGGTAAAGGGAATAGATTGTCCTGCGACAATCACAGGGGCATCTCCCTCTTAGTAACTGCTGGCAGAGTTCTTTCTAGAGTTCTCCTTAATAGGCTGATCCTTCACCTGGAAGATGGTCATATACCTGAGAGCCAGTGTGGCTTCAGAAAGGGCTGAGGAACAGTCAATATGATATTTGCTACCCGACAATTCCAGGAGAAATGCCAGGAGCAGAACAGAGGTCTCTACACAATGTTTGTAGATCTGACCAAGGCCTTTGACACTATTAGTCATGAGGGTTTATGGAAAACTGTGTCAAAATTTGGTTGCCCAGAGAAGTTTATCAGTATTGTTTGTCAATTTCATGATGGCATGTTGCCCAGGTTCTGGATAATGGACAAAGCTCTCATGCCTTCTCAGTCACCAGTGGAGTGCAACAGGGCTGTGTGCTTGCTCCCATGCTTTTTAGCATGATGTTTTCAGCCATGTTGACAGATGCTTTCAATAAGGATGAACATGGCATCAACGTCAACTACCGTACCGATGGCAAATTCTTCAGTTTGAAAAGTCTAGAAGCCAAGACCAAAGTGGAGGGAGTGCTGGTGCATGATTTTCTGTTTGCATATGATTGTGCACTCAATGCAGCCTCTGAAGCTGAGATATAACAAAGTATGGATCAATTTTCTGCTGCCTGTGCTAATTTTGGTCTAATAATTAACATCAAGAAAACACAGGTATTCTATCAGCCACCACCACACCATCCATATGTGGAACCATCGGTTACAACAAATGGAGAAGTTTTGAATGCTGTAGATAAGTTCACTTACCTTGGTAGTGTGCTTTCCAGGGACATACACATTAACAATGAAGTTAATGCATGCATTGTCAGAGCTAGCTCAGTGTTTGGGAGGCTCAGAAGGAAAGTTTGAGAGAGAAGAGATATTAAACTGACCAGACTGAAGGTCCACAGAGCCACTGTGCTGACCTCATTATTATATGCTTGTGAAACATGGACAGTCTACCAATGCCATGCCTGGAAACTGAATTGCTTCAATTCAAACTGTCTTAGGAAGATTCTGAGGATCGATCATCTGGCAGGATAAGATACCAGACACTGAAGTCCTTGCTCAAGCTGAACTGCCAAGTATTCAAACTATACTTCAGAGAGCACAACTCCAATGGGCTGTTCAAATGCAAAATGTACGCTTGCCAAAAAGACTATTTTATGGAGAACTTGCATGGAGCAGTCGATCACATGGTGGTCAGAAGAAGCAATACAAGGACACTCTCAAGGTCTCTCTCAAGAACTTTGGATTTGACTGTGTAACATGGGAGACACTGGCACAGGATCATTCAGCATGATGTGCCCGCATCAGAAAGGATGCTGTGCTCTTTGAGCAAAGCAGAATTGAGACAGCACAAAGTAAATGCAGGATAGTCACATGGACTATCTGTTCCCAACCTGTGGTAAAGCATTCTGAGCTCATATTGGTATGATCAGCCACAGTTAGACACACTGAATTTTCACTTTATCATGGTGATGGCATTTTGGTCCTCTTCGAAGACGAAGGACAACAACCAGCCAACCAATAAGAATACAAAGCTCACTGCCTATGTTATCTCCTGGGAGAGTCAGCATCAGGTAGTGAGACAGAGACAGCACCTGCCCAACAGCCAGGAGGACTTGCCTCAGATGTCCTGTCTGGTGGTGTGGTCCAGGCCCTTCCCTTCCCCCCCCCCCCCCCCCAGGCTTAAAGGTCCCACCACTTAGTCGAATGAGTCTAGCACTGCAGGTATAGAGTGAGTTTGCTTCTGGGGGGGTGGGGGTGGGGGTGGTGGTGGCCTGTACTGATGAGATGCTAGGCCCAGACCATAGAGTGTAAGGGAGGCCTACCTGTGGTGAGGGGGATGATGGCATGGATCAGGGGAGGCAGAAGAGACATCTGTCACCCCTTCTCCCCCCATTCCTGCAGGATGAGAGGCAGGACTGCTCTGCTGTCAGGTCAGAAGCATCTCTACCTGCTCCTAAGCTCAAGTGTGTTTGTCTAGGGGACGTCATCAGATTCCATTTAACTTCTGATTGCTTTGTCATTTGGAGGGTCCCAAGTCCATGTCCAAGGCTTGAGTTCTGGGGTAGAAGAGGAGATGAACACTGTGAATTCTTTCCTTCTCTGGGAACTTCGATAGCCACACTGAGCTTTGTCTTTCAAAATCCAGTTTGACTTTCCCAAAACATGCTCTTTATTGGGGGGTATCTCGCTTTTGAGATTAAGAACTCATCTTCACTGGCAAATAATGTAAGCCAACAAAACTTACAGTAAACTTTGACCAGCCTTCATCAGATCTAGAAATTAAATGGTAACTTTTTAAAAAACCTGATAAATGCACTGATTGTAGAACTTTTTTAATTCTTTATTTGGCATCTAATTCATAAGCACTTAATACTCTGAGAACAGTCATAGAACTTTGATGTGGATGGGACTTGTAATCACTTAGTCCAAACCTCTCATTTTATAGGCGAGGAAACTGAGTCTTTGTTAAGTAACTTGACTGAGGTCCAACATCAATTAGTCCTCAATTCAGGCCTGGAACTCAGTTCTTTTGACCTGTGTTCAGCTTGACCCCAAAGGGCAGAGGGAGGATCATTAATTACAGTTGAGTTTCAGCAAGGCAAGTTTGGCTTGGTGTCAGAAAGCTTCCTGGATGTCCCAGAGTGGGATGGTCTGTCCCAGGAGGTGTGCAGCTCCCCCTGAAGTAGACACTGGGTGGCCACTTGTTGGGGTTGGAGCTGTGAGTTGGACTGGGTACCCTCTCTGGTCTCTTCCAATCCTGAGGTTCTAAGTTTGTAAAACTAGCCTCAGTTGCCTCTGAGGAAGAAAGTTCAGACTAGGCCAGATGAGATCTACTTTGGTGTCATTGTAACAGGAAATATTCATTAGAAAACTGACTTAAAAGGTGACATTTTATCTATTGTCAGAAGTGTGAAGCAATAGCCATGTTATTTTCCCCTTATATAAAAAAGTAAAGATCAAGTAGGATGTTCCTCCCACCCTGGGAATTAGCATTTACCAAATAAACACTTGAAAGGGTGCCCAGATTCCTGTAATCTTATTAATACAACAAAGACCAGGAACTGTGGCAGCTCCAAGATTCCCGTTTACCATGTAATTTTCAGCAAGCTGATAAACCCACTCTCCCCCCACTCATAGATTCAGGAGAGGGGACAAGCCAAGCCTCCCTCAGGAAGGTCAGGGCATTGTTTTATAGTGTCTGGACATGCTGATAGACCAGTTTAATATAACAAACATTTATTCAGCACCCGAGGAGTATGAGGAAAACCTTCCTAGGTGCTTGGTGGAGGATCCCAAAATGGACCTGACCCGGCCTCTGCCTTGGAGGGAGTTTCCAGTCTGGGTGAGGAGGGGACCCATAAACATGGTAACTTCAGATTTAGATGCCAGCTAACGATGCTAATGGAAGAGATGCCCCATGGCTGTCCCCCATTGATCAGTCCAATATTCTTCAATAGGTAGTAATAATGATGTCATTTCTCTACCTTTTGGCCTTTATCCTGACTGTCCCCCCCCCCCCCAGGAGGAAGGCAGCTTAGGCATCATTCTCCCCATTGTACAAATGAGAACACTGAGGATGAGCAGAGTGAGTGGCCCAGGACAATATTCCAGGCAGCAAAAGGCAGCCTGGGGTGGTGCAAAGAGGACTGGACTCAGGGTCAGGAGGCAGTTGTGGTCAGAACCTCCTCAAGTGCTTCACCTGCCTTCTGTAGGTCAAGAAAACCCTGCTCTTTTTTGCCTCTGGGATGATATACCAGCTCCTCTGTCTGGCATCTACATCTCCTCGCAGCCTGGTTCCAGCCCAGCAAGTCAGTGCCCAAGCTTATGGCCTGGCTGATCTGGCCCACTCTGTGGTCTCTCAAGTGCAGCTTCCAGTCTCCACCCTCTAAGCTTTTGCTTAGGCTGTTCCCCTCAGCCTGGCTTGTTCTGCTAACTTGTCTCTGCCTCTTGGAATGCTCTCTTTCTGGGCTTAGCTCCAGTGTCCCCTTGAACCCTTCCTGACCCCCACTCTCAGAAGTGTGCTTGCTCAAGAAAGAAAATACTCGTTGTGAAGCCAGGGAAATTCTCATTACATATATTTTACATTCATTGTCAGTAGGTGACTCACTAATAGAAATATGCTTGCTCAGACAAATGCAAAGCTATTTATGCTCTGTTCCCAATTCAGATTTTCCTCTTTGCTCTCCATTGGCTAGATGTTCCTCCTCCTTCGTCATATATGGCCTGTGCATTCATATGAGTTTACTACCCTTGGATGGGGGTGGTGTTGGATAATATTAAATGGCTTGTTAAGCATGCATGCAAGCTTTTGACCTTTTACTGGATCTAGTTCTGCTGGGTCACAGCTCCGATTAAAAACAATCACCTCTAATTTAACATCCTGTTATCACTCCTCTTGTGGAAACAGAATTCCTTCCTTTGTTCCTCACAACCTCTACCCCTGGATGTTGCTGCCTCCTTCTAAAGCAGGCCACATATGACCCTCTAGGTCCTCAGGTGCAGCCCTTTGACTGAATCCAAACTCTACAGAACAAATCCCCTTAATTCAGGGATTTGTTCTGTAAAACTTGGACTTGGTCCAAAGGCCACATCCAAGGATCTAGAGGGCCACATGGGGCCATGAGGCCACAAATTTTCCACCCCTGCTCTAAAGCATTCTGTGTCTCCTTCCACGAGTACGTATTTCCCCTTATAGAATGTAAGTTCTTTGATGTAGGGGAAATTTATTTTTGGTCTTTGCCTGGTTAGTGTTAGGCGCTTCCTAAATGGATGAATTCATAACCGTGTGACCCTGGGCAAGTCATTTAGCTTATTTGAGCCTCAGGTTCCTTATCTATAATGTAGGTATAATAATACCCATAGCCCTGGTCGGTCATCCAGTCCAACCCCTGAACCATCACATCCAGCTGGGCCCCCATGGGGACAAGCCATTCCCCTTTGGGTTAGTGTCTTGTTAGGGAGATTTTCCCAACCTGGGGCTCTGAGACCTGCCACTCCTCCCCTCTGGGGCTAAGCAGAATCCACTAGATCCCTCTTCCCCAGGTTCATACTTGAGCTGCTTTCAACTCCCAGTTTGCTCTTCTGTAGGTCACACTCCCACCCCCCTCTTTCAACTGATTGTCACACACATCATGCTCCGCAGATCATCTGGATATTCTCCGTCCTCAGTGTTCTTTCTAAAAACACAGGGCATCCAGAACTGAGTCAAATGAGACTACAGATGGTGTGTGCCTTGTAAACCCATGGCAATAGCTAACTGTCAGCTGGGGTGACAGGCAGGCCACTCCTGTGGGTGCACAGCCTAGGTGCTGAGCAAGTGTTGGGACAAGGATAACTTCATCAGCCTTTGAAAATCCGGTCTGCTTCTCTTTAAAGACTCAACATCTAGTCATCCCAGTGGGGAAACCAAACAAACACACCTAATCCATCCATTTATTAAGTGCCTACTGTGTGCAGAGCCCAGTGCACCCTAAGTTAGCCAGTGTGTGTAACAGGAGAATTTCCTGTCAAAAGAGGACAGTTGGGGAGGGAGAAAAAGATCCTACAAGACGTTAGGAAAGAAATTGCTTTTTGTGATTGGCATCTCATTTTCCCAGATGTAAGTCACACCCCCTCCCCATGAGCACATTATAACAGAACAGCAGTTGTAGGTGAAAAAATATTCCAATTTATGTTCAGCTTTTCATTTAATTGTCACTTGCTAAGAGGCCCTTTGGAATACTGATTCCCTCTGAGTGGTCATAGACACTTGTGAGGGCAGAGGCTTCTTTCCTTGTGAGCTATGGAAGACCTCAAGGCTCGATGCCCAGTATCCCCTGACCTGTGACCTGTGATGACCTCCAAATAAAAGTGAGGTCAAGTCGCCCCTCCCCAAAGTCCCTCATCCTTCCCTGTAGACCCTTTCTTTGTTCTGCAGCCGTAATTAGGGTCCGGAATTAGATTCTAAATAGACTGGATGGGAACCGTGTTTGGTTATCAGTTTATGTTTCCCCTCTAAGAGGCCCTGATTAACCATCACTTTAAAGGACAGGAGACTCCATGAGGCATCAGTGTTAGAACAAGACTTGGAGGCCCCATGGGGCTGACAAGGCTTCTAATCAGGTATCCAGGGCAGACATTCTTAAGGGGTAATTTCCAAAGGAGAACATTCTAAGAAAGTGAGACCTTGAAGGTACATCCTCCTTAAGGAAAGTGGGGGGATTCTTGTGTGCCGTCTCTGTAGCACTTGTAATGAGGCAGGCAGAGCCCTGGGCCTTGAGCAGAAAGATTTGGGTTCAAATCCTGCCTCAGGTATTTAGTATCTGTGTGACCCTAAGCAAGTCACATACTGTCTCTTGGCTGCTACTTCCATATCTGCAAAATGGGAATGATAACACCTGTAGCACTTGCCTAACAGGGTTGAAGTGAGGTTCATGGAAGATGATATGGATGAACTTCAACCATCATTGGACATAGACACCTTCAAGTTGCACTGATGAGCTTGTTCCCACCCCACCCCCCAATCCTGGAGCCAACAGAATGAGCAGACTGTCATTCTAGACCCCTCATGCATCCTGCTTCCCACAGAAGGGGACATTTGTCACTGGGCATCAGAACGGGGCCAAAGACATAGATGTGTGTGCTCTGCCACAATGATGAGGAACAGAGGAGACAGGGCTCCCAGTGCCATCCAGCTTGTCCTTCCAAACATGTCTGGGGCAGGTGCCCCGAGGTCCCCAGTGAAGCTGTCAATCTCCCTTTGCTAGCAGGGTTGGCTTATGTGTCCACAGTGGTATCTCCACCTGCAGCTGTGCTGGCTACAAGCAGCTTGAATGTGAAGCAGTAACACAGCAGGGGGTGGGGGTGGAGGCTTCTGTGTGGGAGGTTTCAGGCCCCCAGGAGCACAGCTTCCTTCACCAGGACTCCTAGGAGGGAGCATGGTACAATAGAGAGGGCATGACTCCAGCAGGTCTGGGTTCCAGGTCCTACTGTGTGCCTTGATTGTGTTCCTACTAGATGCACTTCTGACAGCTGGGAGAACTGGTCTCCAGAGGCCACTGACCCCTCCCACCCCATCCATGTCTCCTTATTTTACAGGTGAGGGATTGGAGTCTGAGAAAAGTTAAATGTCTTCAGGTAGTGAAGATGATTTTGAATCCAGATCTTTCTCACTCCAAGACCAGAATTCTTTCTATTGTGCCACAGTCACCTTTCTGTGTGACCAGTAATGAACTCTTTCAAAACATTCAATTTAATTTAATTTGATTTAATATATTTTCATATTTTAGAATCATTTCCCACTTCCCTCCTCCAGATGGAACCTCTCTTGAGACAAAACTAAACTATTAAGCCAAAGTGGCTGCTACAGAAACCTCATCCAGCAGCATTGCCAGATCCTGATTGGTGCAATGAATGAAGTGACCACATGTGTTCACATTTGCAGGATTTGGAGTTATAAGGATACAAAATGTAGCCTTTGGTTCCAACCCAGTAGAACTCTATGGTGGGAACTGGAATGATGCCCCTGCTTCAAGGGGTGTCATTCACACCAATCAAGACAACTCTTCTGTCTCTGGACTCTCAGTTTAATTATCACTTTTCTGGGCCCTTCACTGGTTTTTCCGTGATTCAGCATCCAGCTTCCTTTGAGGATCTTTTATTTGTCTGACCATAGCCACTGAGTCTGTTCTTTTGGTTCTGCTTTGTTGTGTCTGTATTAGTGCACAGATCTTTCCAAATTTCTCTGAATTGCTGTATTCTTCATTCTTTATTGTACAATAATACTCTATTATGTTCTTGTATCATGGTTTTTTCAGCCACTCTCCAAGTGATGGATACACATATGGTTTTCAATTCTTTTCTGCTGCAGAGACTGCTGCTCTGAATTTTCAGTTCCATATCGGACCTTTGTTTCTGTCTGTGACTCCCTTGGGAGCTTTGCCCAACATTGGGATTTCTGGGTCACAGGATATGGACAGTTTAGTCACTCACATAATTCTATATTGAAATGCTGAGCACTTGGACCACTTCTGAGCATATCCATGTGCCTGCCTTTCCTCAACCCCTCCTGCATTGTTTGTCCACACTTTTTGTCATCTTGCCAATTTTAATGGAGAGACATGAAACCTCCAAGTTGTTTTAATTTACATTTCTCTCACCATAAGTGATTTGGGCCATGTTTTCACGTGGTCATTTATATCTTCATATGTTCTTTTTTGTAAACATTTTTATCTTCATATATGCTTCAGAAAAGTCTCTGTTCATTTTTTGATCACAGCTATTGAGGACTGAACTTAGTACTTTCAGCCAGCAGCTCCCCAACAGAGAGCAGTAGAATAGAATTTTAGGCAATGGAATCCTCATAAATGTTGAATGAATACATAGATTTGGTTAAACATGGCATACAGATCCCTCAGCTGACCCAGGGGATAGCCACGGGGAGAAAGAAGGCTTGGTTTTCCTACCTCAAATTGGCAAAGGGAGGTATAAGTTGATGCAGGAGGATTAAAGGTCCAGAACATGGGGGTTTGTGTGCCCACTTGCCACCAGACCATGCTGTTTTCTAGGTTCTGTAATGCTGTGAAAAGAACTTGAGCTCCAGAGGTCCATGACTTGGGTTCAAACCCCAGTTTTGCTTCTCATCACCCATGCGACCTCCAGTTTTGTCATTTCATACCGCTGGGCTTCAGCTGCGTCATCTGTAAAGTGAGTGGTGTGTTTTATGGTTTTTTGTGTTTTGAATCCCTTTGGCATAAGGCTTTGAGAATCATGTTTTTAAATGCATAAGATTAAAAAGATTAAAAATTAAAAAGATTTTAAAAAACCAATTCTGTTAAAATGGTTGTTTAAATATATATAGAAGAAACAAGTTCACAGGTCCCTTGAGAACTACCACAGACACCTTGGAGGGTCTTCTAGGGGGTCTTAGAGAGCCTTGAACTAGCTGGGCTCTAGGGTCCTTTCCATGTCCTGATCCTAGGAGCCCAGGTCTTCCTGACTCCAAGGCTGACTTCCCACCATCCCAGGCAGCCTCTCATCTTTCTAAGATATAACTCTGAAATCCATCTGTTCAAAAGTAGCCTAGGCGAGTGCATCCACTGATTGAGCCCGTAAGAATCCCTATTCCTTGTGAGTGGTGGGCTGGGCCCTTGCATGTTTAATGAGCCAGTGAATGAAGGTGTCATGTCAAAAGCCATCTTGCCTCCTTATTGATAGAGCCAAAGAGAGTAAGCCAAAGAAGATGGGGTCAAATGTTGTCTGGGAATCATTTAAGAACTAAAAATATGAAATGATACAGGCAGTTGAAGAATAAAGTGTGCCAGGCTGCTGAACGTGGCCAGGGAATCTCCAGTGCATGGGATGGTGGGGGGATGGGCAGGGGGCTTCTCTCGGCAGCATTGTTCAGGTTTTATTGGCAAAGCGTCTGTTTGGGCATTTATTATTCCTATTTACGTTCCTAATAAAGAGCCTTTGTTAAATCACAGTTATGTGAACAATGCATGTTTCAGACTTGGCCATAATAAATCAGGGTCTGGGGAGCTTTGCAATTAAAACATAAAACACCGGCAGACAGAAAGTTGTAATACAAAAGAAAGAAAGAAGGAAAAAATGAAGGTAGAATTCTAGGATTTGAGAGAGGGAAGAAAACCTAGAGATCAGTAAACCCGACCCCCTGGTAAAGAAGCTGTGGCCCAAAGAAGTCACACAGTAAAGCCTTGGCAGAACTAGGACTGGAAGCCAGGTCTTCTAAATGGCTTCTGGTCCAGTGCTCTGAGGCCAGAGAGAAGAAGAGAGGAGTGGCAGGCCTTGGGCCCATGGCACAGAGGAACAGACTTGAGGGCCACCAGGACTGCCTTCAGGAAGTCAAAGGGGTGCAAGAAGGAGCTGGCAGAGGATAGAGGGTCAGAGAGACAGGGAGGGAATTAGAGCCACCTTTAAGGGGAGGGGGCTGCCTTGGAAGTGTTGGATTCCCTGCCATGGCAGTCTTCAGACCAAGACTAAGGCATGAAAGGACTTGCTGCTCAAATTTTCTCGCAGAATACCAGGAAATCTTGAGGAAATTCCTTTTTCCAGTACTGAGAGAAGCCCAATGGCCTATTTTTAGGAACACCACACAGTTTGCACCTGCCACGGCTGTGTGACCCAGGTGGCATTATTATCAGGCAGTGCTGTGTCCCAACTGGCCCCGGAGCAAAATTCTTCCTCATTCCAAGTCTCAGTTTGTTCATCTGGGGTAATGCCACTGGTAACAATGACCTATGCCCCAATTGGGTAGTCAGCAAGCATCTCTTAAGTGCCTGCTGTGTGCCAGGCACTGGGCTGAGCATGGAGGATACAAAGATCCTGCCCTCAGGGAGCTCACGGTCTGCTGCAGGACACAACATGCAAACAGGCCGGTGCTTACAAGGTACCTATAGGAAAAGGTGGAAATCATTGGAGAGGGAGGACCTTGGCATTAGGGGAGATTTTAGGTGAGACTTGAAGAAGGCCAGGAGGCAGAAGGAGGATGGAAAAGAGTGAGTGCTAAGGGCTTAGGGTTCAGATGAAAAAGGGAGACTTCTTGCCCTCTGATTGTAGAAGGAGCTGAGCTTCACCACATAAAGCAAGGCCAGCAAGTCCTCAGGGTGCAGTGGTGGGTGCAGGCCAAGCCCAGGGGGCCTGAAGACAGAGGCAGGACTGAAGCTAAGTCCTGGAGGATTTGCTGTGTCCAACTCCAAGATGTGCGTTTAACTTGGGACTTGCAGCTGTTTTTAAAATGAGTTTCTCCCTTGCTCTCTCCTAGGCCTCAGCCCTGAAGACGCTGGTTTGGGTAAGATGTGCAGCCTCCAAACGTGTTCTCCTAACGTGGACCTTTCTTAGTGGTTACGGACATCCTTGGAGGCTTCTCTGGGCACCCATAACTTAAAAACGTCTTTGTTTGATTGTCATGAATTTAGATTTTGTTTTTTCAAATAGTTGACAATTGGTATTTGCCTTTCTCTGAAATTCTCTAAATTTAATGAAGTTAGAAAAAAATGCCCCTTTCTTGTGATAAGGGCCCCCAACTGAGTACAGTTAGCTATTCCCGCTTTAGTCTACTCAGTGCTCAGTGAAAGAGAATAATTACCTCTTTAGTTTGCACCTGATACCTCTGCTAATAGAAGCCTGCCACGAGCTGAGGTTTGTTTTTTTTTTTATAGGGACACAGTATCATATAATTATACGCCTCTCTTATTTTTCATTGACAACATTCCAGATCCTCCACAGGGGTCTTTTCTGAGAGGCTGCTGTGTACTCAGGTTTCTAGTCAGGAGGGATATTGTGGAGTAGGGCCCTCAATATATGGGTTCACCTGGGTTCCTTCCTGGAAATCTCAGGCTATGGATTGTCTACAAGATGTGGATAAAAGGGTCCCCCGGATCCTGTAGAAGCCCTTGAGGTAATAGTGCATAATCAGTATAGGACAGCCATTGTTCTTTATTCAGCAGCACACAGAAAGGTCTCAGCGTGGCCCAGACTGAGCAACACCATTTTCTTTCCTCTCTGGCAGGTCCTGCTTTCTGTAGGATGCTACCCTGGGGTTTCCTTCGGAAGAGAAGTAGGATTGGGATGGATCCCGTAGGATCAGGCAGCCCACCAACATGGTGGTCTGTCCCCCCCTCCACTTTCAGACTTCCCACCTAATGAGCCTCCTTTGAGGGCTTCAAATGAGACTGACTGCCAGTCAGTGCGCCCCCTTTCCCACCAGATCCAAGCCCCCTCATATTGTGTGTTTAGCCTGTTGCTGCTGCTCCAGCTTTGGGGACCATGTGAGGTTGGTTCAGGGATTTCCCCTTTCCCTGGTAAAGGACTAGATCCTGGGGCTCTCAACCTTGAGGTCATTAGAGAGGAGGTCCCCAGCAGTCCAGCTCTTCTGGTCTGGGATCAAACAGTCCAGGCTCAGGAACTGTCCTCACTTGGTCCCCTCTCTATGGCTGTCATGTGATCAAAGGGTTGGAGATGGAACTCTCCAGGTCTCAGTCTCCTCCTCTGCAAAGTGGGGAAATAATGATATTTGCACTCCCTAGTTAACAAGAGAAAATGATTTCATATGCCTTCCTTAAAGCTCTGTAGGAATATGGGAAAGAGGAAGGGAATAAGCACCTATGTAGCACCTACTGTGTGCCAGGCCCCAAGCTAAGCGCTTTTCAAAGATAATGTCTCCTTCTTGATTGTGACATTCTCAGAGCCTGCTCTCAAGGAGTTTGCAAGCTGCAGGGGCTGGTGGGAGACATGAGCCTGAACACTTGGGGTACAGTGGGAGGGAGAGATGTGATAAGTGCAGAGGATACATCCGTGTAAGGTGGGGTAAGGAATCTGCAGAGGAGACCATTGCACTCAGGCATGGGTGGTCAGTGGGGCTTGGGAAGACTTCATGAGGGAGGTGGGCTGTGATCTGGGCCTTGAAGGAGAAAAATGTTAGTAGCTAGAGGCTAGAGAGGACAGAGGATGGAGGAATGGAGGGAACAGGCATTTAGTAAATACCCACTGTGTGCCTG